>NW_019173741.1:0-158235 GCF_001646965.1 Fonsecaea nubica
GTTCATCGCTTCATCGTCCACGCCCCGGGCTAGACTCAGGAATTTCGCTTCCTCCAATTCTTTCCTACGTTCTTCCCGCTCCCGCCGCTGCACATCACCCATGGCATCCTCCTTTGCTTTCCTTTCGCCCCGCCCCTTCCCCTCCGCTGCGGCTCGAGCTTCTGCCCGCTCCAGGCTAACGTCGATGCATCGGCCGGTGGCGTCCCGGTGGCGCGCTTCCGCGCGTCTGCGTCAGCCCAGCAGCCACCCTGTGTCAAGCTCCCACCCCGCGCCCCTGCCCAGTGCCCCCAGCTACCAGACTGGATTTGTAACTGCGCCCATCGATAGTACCGAGTACCTACACCAAGCTTCATCTGCACAATGACATATTACCATGCCTCACAACCGTTGTACTTTACTCGATTCTTGTAAGCCACCAAACCTACGCCTACTCCAGGCCCTCTAGAGTTACATCCCTAGTTGCAGAGATGGCCTGCCTTCACTCAGCGCTGTCAGCACTGCCGTTCGCTTGCTGTTTCGACTTCCACGCATGCGCCATCTGCAACAGTTTGGACATCTTGGCCGCACTCTCATCGTCAGCCGGGAAGACATAGTCGATGTACTCCTCGAACCGATCCTCCTCGATCTTTCTCCTCTTCTTGACCTTACGAGGCATCTGTTTCTCGATCTTCTCAATGTCCTCGGCCGACCCATGCGTCTGCTCAAACGAGCGCCAGGCATTCAACAGGTCCACCCGCTCTTCTTTCATTTCTTTCGCCTTGAACAAGTCATGGGCCCGTTCAAAGACCTTGCGTGCCCGTCTCTTTGCATCTTCGCTAACCCGTTGCTCCTCGCCTTCTGCTGGTTCGGGTTCGTTGGGATCCGGCACATTGATTTCAAAGCGTGCATAATTGATCCAGACCTTGACGTGGTCCGTCTTCTTCAGCAACCGCTCATACAGCGCGCGGGCTCGATCGTATTCTTCTTCGTACTCCTCAAAATCAATGTATGCCTTCCAAACCAGCTCGGGCATATCCAGCGTAGGTTGCTCGATGCCCAGTTCAAAAATCGCTCTCGCTCGTTCTAGATCGTCCAGTCCGCGCTCCAGCTCTGCAAACTGAATCCATGCCTGGCTATTGGATGGGTTCCATTCGATCTGCTTTTCAAACAGCGTCCGACACCGCTCGAATTCAAAAAGCTGTTTCTCCAGTTCAATGTAGCTCCGGAACAACTTGTCCTTGGGACACATGCCGATAGCTTGTCCCAGTGTCTTTCTCGCTGCCGTCAGCTGCATTTGCCGCACCTCAAATTGCGCTTTCATGATCCAAATTTTGGCAAACGTCCACTTCTTGTGGGGGATCAGCTTCAGGCATTCCTGGTAGACTTGCCTTGCCCGTTCCACGTCGTTGTTCGCCATTTCCTCCCACAGGGCATAAAAGATCCAGAGATAGATGTATCTCCGCCAGTGTCGTTTTTCCTGTGAAGGCGGAATTTGAGCGATTGCCCTTTCGTAGACGTCTCGTACCCGTTCCACATCGCCACCGGTCTCTTCCAAACGAGCAAAGTCGAACCACACGTCGTAATTTCGGGGGTTAGCTTTGATCTGCTCCTCATATTGCACCCGTCGCTTAGCGATGATCACGTCTTCTACTCCTTCGCGGTTTCCAAATTGTTTCTCAAACTGAGTGTATGCTTTGTGTAGTGCCTCGGATCGAGACCGGGGCAATCGGTCCAGTGCATACTTGTAGATAGCGCGTGCTCTCTCGTACTCTTTGAGTTTGGCCTCATAGCGAGCATATGCTATGAAAAGCTTCTCATCCATAAAGTCTTCACCGAGGGTCTCGATGGCAACACCAAAAACATCACGAACCAACTGACTGGTTCCGTTTTCCTCCTCGAACTTGGCCCATCGGATCCAGTTGCGCGGTTCTGGGTGTACGATGGTGAAGCGTTCGTATATGGCGCGTGCACGGTCGTACTCTCCGTATCTCTTTTCCAGCTTAATGTAAGCCAGCCAAGCTGCCTCGTCTGGCTCCCAGCTCATCCATCTCTCGAAGACCTGTCTCGTTCCGGCGATGTTGCCAAGAGTCTCTTCCATGTAGACATACTTGTACCAAAGCTTATCGATCCTGGGGAGAATCGTCACGGCTCTGTCCAACAGATTTCTGGCGTGGTTGATGTTTCTATTCTTCATCTCCGCCTCGATGTACCGAATCCACAGGACCACGCTTGTACTGTCCACATCCAACGCCCGCTCGAAGATCGATCTCGCCCGGCGAAATTCTTTCTGCTCCAGTTCCCACTGCGCATACCGCATCCAATTGTTCATATTGATTCTGTTGCGCCGGACATAGTCCTCGAATTCCTTGCGCTTCCGGCCCTGAAATTCATGTAGTTCTTCAAGGTCGGCGAAGCGCTGGGTTGGTGCTTGTAGCCCAGGCTCTTGTCTGTCAACAGCTTCTCGTAGAAGCTGCTCGGCTGAGATCTGCTGCGGCGCGGGCGCCTTGTTTTTGACCCTGGGAGGGCCTCTCGTAGAATCCATCTTGCTGGACGTAGGCGGAACTGGGAGTCGTAAAGTGGGATCGGAACAAGTCACTGAACGCAGTTCGACTCTTTGAGATTCAAGAACGAGAAGAGGACTGGAACCCGGTACGGGAGGGCTGAAACGTGGCTTGGACACATAGAATACTTGAGAATGTTGCTGCGAAACTTTTGTCTTCATTTAGAAGTGATGGCGAGGTCTCGACTGCGGAGAAATTTTGCCAAGGTTTCCGCTGCCTAAAACATGTACAAACTGCGGTTCTCCCTCAACTCCGCATTTACCGTCAAGTTCAAACAAACCCTCAACAGGGCCCAAGTCATTCCCACACCACTCTCAGCACCTGCGCGGCGATGGCGACCCTAGCGGACGAGCTGCTCAATGACTTTGAGGACTCCGGTGACGAAAACAACGACAACAGCAATGATTTGCAGGATGGAGATGAAGCAAACCATGCGAACGGCCTGGGATTTGCGACCGACAACGCACAGCGGGGTGGCGACGACAGTGACGAAGAAGTGGAAGATGCCGAGGAAGAAGTCGCTGCCCAGAAGGCGTCCGCCATAGCCGCAGAGGGTGTAGACGATGAAGAAGATACCAAGGCCAAGGTGGAAAAGATGCGACTGGGAGGCGTGCGTGATGTCCGAAGCGTGGCCGGTCTGATGAAGACTTTGGAACCAGTTCTCGAGGTAAGAGCTTGCCATGTCCAAACATATCATAGCCTTGTCCGTTTACACGATTTGAATGCAGCCCTGACGGTTCGTCCACCCTACAGAAAATCGCACATTACCAGAACATACCACCTGATCAACGGACGACGACCGTTGGCTCAGTCGAAGATAACCCAGAATACGCCCTCTTGACCCAGGCCAATTCCCTGTCCACACAGATTGACAGCGAAATCATTCTCGTCCACAAGTTCATTCGCGATCATTACTCTGCACGATTCCCAGAGTTAGAGACCCTCGTGGCCAACCCGATAGATTATGCGAAAACTGTCGCAATCGTCCGAAATGGACCTGTGGACAACATCAAAAGTCTAGCAGATTCTAGTGATAATATTGTCGGGGCTCCTCTGAGGTCGATCCTGGACGGGCCAACGCTGATGGTTGTCACGGTGGAAGGAACGACAACCAAAGGTCAAGATCTGAGCGAACAAGAACTTGAGACAACCCTCCGCGCGTGCGAAATGGTGCTGCAACTTGACAGAGCCAAGAAGATCTTGACCGAATATGTGCAGTCTCGAATGAACGTCTTCGCCCCGAATCTCACCGTGCTTATTGGCTCCCTAACTGCGGCTCAATTGCTCAACTTTGCTGGCGGGCTCAAGAACCTGGCAAAGACGCCTGATCGCAATGTACCAGCTATGGGTTCAAAGAGGCAGAGGCAGAGTGGCTTAGCCACCAATGTGGGCATCCGACAGCAAGGATATCTCTATCATTCGCCCCTCATACAGGAAATTCCAAACGATCTAAGGGTGCAGGCAATGCGCATCGTGTCAGGGAAGCTCATCCTTGCCGCCCGAGTCGATAGCGTCCACCAAGCCCGCGACGGCTCAACGGGCGAGCACCTCCTAAACGAGTGTCTGCGGCGGCTCGACAAGTTGACCGAGCCCCCGCCGAACAGAGGTGTAAGGGCTCTACCTGCACCCGATGACAAACCGAGCAGAAAGCGTGGTGGAAGAAGAGCCCGAAAGGCGAAGGCAGCGTATGCCATGACCGAACTCAGAAAGCAACAGAACCGTATGGCGTTTGGTAAAGAAGAAGCAGAAGTCGGGTACGGAACTGGGGAGGAGACAGTGGGTCTGGGGATGATTGGTGCTCAAAATGAAGGGAGAATACGAGTCACGCAGATCGATCGTCGAACCATGGCAAAGTTGAGCAAGAAGAATCCCGGCTGGGGTGTCTCTGGTACGGCGACAAGTCTGAATAACGGAACGACAACATCTCTGCGAGGCTTTGGGTCTGCAGGTGGAGGAAACATGACTGCGCTCCGAGCTCAAGGTCTTCGAACCAGTGGCGTTGGGGCCGGCACTGCAAGTTCAATTGCTTTCACCCCCGTCCAGGGTCTTGAGTTGGTCGATCCAAAAGTGCAGGCGGAGCTCAAGAGGAAGCGCGATGCTGAGAGTGCGGGTTACTTTTCAACTGGCACGTTTACTCAAGTCAGCTCTGCAGCCGCGAATGGCGGGTTCAAGGTGCCTGGATTGCCTCCGAGCAAAAAGACGAATATGGGCCCTCCCCCTGCACCTGGTAAATGAACCAAGAAAGGGGTTTTGTTGATTTGGTGATGCCTGATGCCACCTTGACCAAAGGGTATTCGAGGCACCTCTGAACACCAATGCTATGGAACCAGGCTCGGTTGAAACGGTGTGTCCTAGGCCGCACCACGCTGAAATCCCTTCCCGGAGTATCTCGAAGGCTTGCAAACAAAGTATGTGCTCACCCACAGATGGTGTGGTATCTTGGTGGAACATGGGTACAATGCCAAAAAGCAAGGCATGGAGATGTGCTAAACGGGCGACACATAGGGGGATATCGCTCCGCCGAACCCTCAGCATGTCGTGAGAAACAATAGAAGAAAAATGAGGTCATTCGACGGGACAAGTCGAGAGACCAGCGGCTCATGGTCAAGGAAGAGATTGGGCCACGGTGGTCGCAACTCACTGGTCCGGCAGAGATCTCGGTCACAACCCTTTTTTGAAACAGATATATCCCCAGTCCACACTCTGTTTTGTCAGGTTACGGGACTGCGGCGTTCAGCGTTCTCCCTAAATGGGGGAATGGACGCGGAGACTCTGCACCAGCGAAGAGTGGCTGCGAGAGCAAACAAGGACACTACACGAAAAGGAAAGTCGAAATCTACTCATTTCTGCTCATCGCCCTGGTGGTGTTGACCCTCTTCTACGGGTATGACTCGCCATCCTCGATTGTTGATGTCTGTCCCTGGGAAACATGCGTCATTCTGAATCAAATGGCCTGGAGAGCAAACCATCACAGATGAATCGAACTCAACCTCCCGCATTTTTCAGTGACCTATAGATTAGATAGGTACCTTTGGTGTTGGACCGGGCCGAGCTTGTTCTTGTGGCCTTCACAGGTATCGAACAGTCGACATGGCTGAAGATCGATTCGTTCGGTCGTTCGTCCATAGAGTCCATAGAGGAAGACTGGTGAAGTTGTGCTACACAATATAATGTCTCCAATAGTAGCAGCCAATATGCCATTTCGATTGCGCACAGGAGGACTCAAGCGTCGAGTTTCTCCCCTTCTGTCTCGACATCCCTTCCGCTTCCTCTCCCTCTACCTCTCCCCTTCCCTTGGCCCCTCTCCCCCCCTCTCCCTCTGGGTCCTGCGCCCTTTCCCCGCGGAACAGGCCTCGTGCGTAGCGGTTCAGGCAGGTCGCGAACCGAGCCTCTCCCGGCTTCCCAGAGCAGGCCAATCCCCTTTTTGACCTCGACGGCCGCGAGGAAGTAGTCGACAGGCACGAGTTTAGTGGCTTTGGCGTGGGTATCGTCCTCCTCTTCCACCCCTTCCGCGGTCGTCGTCGTGGTCTTCGCCGTCGTCGTGTCCGAAGGCTGAGAAGGAGTAGTATTGTTATCAGTACTAGTACCAGGCACAGAAGGGACAGAAGTAGGAGGAGGAGGAGGAACCACGCCGTCGGAGAGGATGACGCCGTTCTCGCTCCGCCACCACTTCATGTCCGGCGCCTCGGCCAGCGCCTTGCGGATGTCCACGTAGATAAGGATCTGGGCGTCGCTCCTCATGCCGCTGATGACCTTGTTCTGGCCCAGCAGGACACCGAGGGTTTTGGACTGGGCTTTTTTGTTGGCCTTTTTGCTCTGTCTTTTGGAGGCCTTTGTTTGGAGTTCCCCGTCGTGCGCGGGCTTGGTCTCGGTATTATCGTCGTCGTCGTCGTTATTGCAGTCGTTCTCATTGTCGTCATCGTCGTCTTGGTTATCGTCTCGTGGGTCATTAACATCATCATCTTCTGCGGTGACAGCAGCATCGATGGCAGGATCGGCAGACGATGTCGGCAAGACCTCACTCAACGAAGGCCCCGTCGCGAAATGGACGTGGTTCCTCGTCATGCTCTTCAGCCCGCCGCTGCGCAGGATCTGGTCCCACGCGCCGTAAAAGGTGCCGTGCACGACCGTGTCCGGGATGCTGGCCGGATCAGCGAGCGAGATCGGGGTGAGCAGGTTCTCGGCCTCGACGGTTTTCATGCTGTGGCCCTGCGTGGCGCGGATGAAGAATCTCCTCGTGTCGACGGTTTCGTCGTTGCCTGAAGGAGCCAGTGATGCTTCGAATGTTGATATCGCCCGCTGCGTTTCCGTCTCGGGTTCGTTCGCCGTCGTCGGATCCGCCTCCGCCTCGACGACAGTCGGTGTTCCTCCCCCTCCGGCGTCGGCGTCAGCGTGCACGTACTTCATCGCGAACCGCTTCTTGTCGCTCTGCTTGACCACCTCGACGACCTCGGCAAACGTCACGGGCGGCTGCATGTTCCGCAGCTTCTGCCATCCCAGCAAGTGGTCCATCCGCACGTACCCGTGGCTGTCGATGGGGATGCGTTCGTCCACGGCCGCATGGCGCAGGAGCCGTGAGAGGGCTTTGGAGACCAGCACGGTGCGCGGCAGAGAGTCGTGACGAAGCCCGCCCCGACCACCGCGCCCACGACCACGTCCACGGCCCGACATGATTGAGCGGAGGGTGTCGGCGGGGAGAAATGCGGTGATGACGAGTCGCCTGTACAGGAGGGATTGCAGAGGTCTTGAGATTTGTAGCGAACAAAGACAACGGCTTCAAGTGACTTGCTGGCTGGCTGACTGTATTTATCAATGTTCAAAAAGGAATAAATCCACGCCAAGTATTTTTTCCTTGCACTCTCGAGGCTGAAAGAAATCCAAAACCCCGAGGGCTCAGAGTCTTTTTGAATGAAAAATGATATCGACTCCGTCTCTCAGCCCCCCTTGACAAGTTGTCGACAGCAATGTTGGGATCACAAGTGAGTCACGCACGGGTCGAAACACAAAAAGAGACAATGCGTTGATGACTCAAGCGTGTGGCCCCCGGAACCTCGTGGAGTCGGAGACGCTCCGTTTAGATTGCGAGGATTTTCAGGACCTCAAAAGGCGGAGATGTGGCCTCACACTGGTCGAGAGCTATAGCCGGCTGTACCTAGGATCTTGTAGACGACGGCGTGAGTCAAGGCCGATGTGGAAAGCCTCTTGATTCTTCCAGAGTAAATATATTACACACATGCCGAATTATCATGAGGTGCGAGGCAAGGCTCCGCTTATCGATACCATTAGCGCCGATATCTCAGCCTCGTCGTGAATTTCAGGATTCAATGGCAGTTGCGAATAGGAATGAGTACAGAGGCCAAAGTATGACGAATCTTTGTGAATGCTCACTCTCATGAGTCAGGATTAGTAGCAGCAATACAATGCACTTCTTTTCCGAGGCAGTTCTGCCACAACTTATCTACATACGTAGATACGAGTACATCGACCTATCCAACACCCGTTTCAACCACCTTGCTGCTCTCTATCTTTCACACTCTGCCCCCTCCGTGTCACCTTAATTACATGCTCAAAGTCGAGCTGATGAGATATGTGTATGCTGCCATTGAGAATCCGGGGATGATACTGTTGGATGACCAGTCACTTAACTCCAGGTTCAGGCTTAATGTCCCATGATCCATAAGAAATTCGTCAGATTCCGGCGAGGGCAACAGAGTAGGGTATAAATGTAAAGAAATTGTGAGGGAGATCAATCCGAAGAGATCTGCCCAAATGCTTTTTCCAAAAGGAGTATACCTCCCACAAACCCAAGTTCAAAAAAGACGGTTGAATCCAACAGAAGGGGAAAAAATGGATCTGATAGCCAGGTGATGTTGGCTTTAGAAATTCTGTGCGATCCCGCCTTGGGCTTGCGGGAATGTCGGTGCTCGCTCGATGCGAGTGTTCCTTCGGGCTTGGTTGTCACGTATGACGGGTTGCGTCCCAGTACCTCCATATGAACCATCGCCATATGGGCCATGGCTGGCGTTTGCTTCGTTATATATATTATAAGGAACTTCTTCCTGATAGTATGGGCCAGGCATTTGAGGCGCTTCTGAAGATGCCTCAGAGTGGTGGCCTTCAGAGTATGCCGAGGAAGCGTTAGACGGACCGCGGCGAATATCTCCGGTCCCACTGCGATTCCTATTGAGCGCTCCCGCAGTCCCCAAGGCTGCAACGCCGTCTCCGCTTTCTGGATGACCGTTCATCAAGGGATCTGCAGAGTATTGATCCGAGGTCGCATTCGGCGAAGCCTGGGGGGCATACCCGCCAGGTTGACTGCTGCTTTCCGATAGAGCCAGACCGCCAGCAGCTCGTCCATTGGAACCGAGTGTCGTTGAAGCTTTCCGATTCGAGGATGTTGCTCCCCATCCGCGATATCCACTGGTGTCATCTTGTCCTTCAGATTGATTGTCAGTATACGGCGCCGCCGCAACTCCGAGCGTCGGATCACTGTTCGGATTAAAGCCATATTCAGCCATCTCGCTCTTACGCAGTTCTTCTGCATTCTTCCTGGCCTTTCGTTTCCTCCAGCAGAAGAATCCAATCAAAAATAGTGCTGCGATAACCACGATCGGAATGATGACGGCTATTGCGATCTTTGCACCAGAACTGAGACCACCTGAAGATCCGGACTTTGAGCCTGGAGCACTCAGGGTTGATGGTGTGGGAGATGAGGTGGTGGGGGTGACTGTTAACGACGCGGTGGCAGTGTCCGAAGTCGGGGTATCCGGAGAGAATGTGGAGGTCACAACAACCACTGTAGGAGTCTGAGAGACTCCGGGGGTCGATGCTGGTGTTTGGGTAACTGTTTCTGTCGCTATAATGACGCTGGGACTCGTATCAGGGGTGCTGGTGTCAGGTACCACTGTGGTCGAGGGAGGAATGGAGATGGATGAGGTGACTGTAGTCGGCGGTGGAGTGGACGTGTCGGATGTTATCGAGGTATCGGTCGAAGTCGAATCTGTGACGGTAACAGTGGTAGAGAACGAGGTAGTGAGGCTGGTCGAAGTCGTGCCGATAATTGTCGTGATGACCGAGTCGGTCGCGCTGGTATCTATCATCTTTTAGCTCGAGAGCCGCCTTCAAGGGGCGTGTGTTGTCCATACCAGTCGCCATTGTGGACTGAATTCCTGGAGTAAGTGTTTATGGGAAACAATGCCTGCCGCAGCAAGCGGAGGTGATGAGAGAGGTTCAACGCGTAGCCACACCAACTTCTGCTGGTCTACCAGATATTCTCCAAATTGTTGGAAGGTATTGAACTCTATTATATCACGACGTCCCGGTGACAAGGTGTTGGAGTCTCAACGTTGCCCGTCAGCCGCAGGTTTAAAAAAAAAGGGCAGGGGCAGACACAGGGCGATTTGAAGTGTCTGGACGCGAGGGCTGTGTGTGGTCTCTTTGCCAGACCAATAATACATGCAGGGAGAAAATAATGATGATGATGACAATGAGTGACTTCTTAACGGGATCAGATCCGACAGAGGGTGTATACAGTAAGATGGGTGAATGTATAATGCTGCGACTCCGAGATATAGACGCAGGGAAACATGTTCAACGTTGGAGAGAGGGAAGAATTGAGCTTGCTGGAGGTGGAGGGCGCAGCAAGTGGCGAGCCTGAGACAGAAAGAGGCCGCAGAGGGGGAAACAGTCAATAGTTCAGGAATCATGGCTCAGGGTTGTGATGGTGGTGGTGGGGCCTGTGTAAATTATTATTGGGTAAGCCGCATGCTAAACTTACCAGCAACTCAGTAGTGGTGCCAGGAACTTGCAGGATGGCGGGCCCTGGCACCAGCTGGAACATGACCTCCGACAAAAGAGTTTAGGGGCCTCTGGAGCTTGTTACCCTTGGAACTCCTTGGTCCTTTAGGTATCTAGGAGTACTAGTAAGGACGGAATATAGCCTAGCTCTCTGAGGCCGAACCATCGTTACATGCAAAGTCTTCGGTACTTGTCCACTTTGTGAAGATTTTCATCTCCCCCAACGATCACAGAGCCGAGATTCCGGTCCTTCAGATTCGCACCAGTCGAACGTCTGCTTTCGAGAACAAAACTGGGCGTAACTGTTTCCCTACGAGTAGATGATCGTCCCCTCGATGACGGACACCAACGACCCTAAACTGCGGAAGTACAACCATCCCACCCGTCCCGACAGTCCTCGATGGCGGCTCTTTGCAGCTTTGGGACCTTCTCCACGGATCCCACGCTCCAATCTGAGTGCTCAATGTATCACAGACTGACCCGATTATGTGAGACTGCCGCTGTCACGACGAAAATACTGCCCACCTTGTCTGGCAATGTGATACACACCCTGCCCCGACGCCAAGGTCTCGTACTACAAACGCTCCCTACCAGGGTTCATGTTGGGCTTTTGGGACATGCCAATCCTGCAGGGCGCCGATTTCTACCAGTATCGAGTACTCCTTGCTGGGATCTGGATCTTGATATCCGCTCTGCGCCTGCGCTTCCTCATGCCAAAAGCTGCCAACCTACCCAATTCTAGCTCATTGCCGCACCGCCGAACAACTTTCCCTTGGCTCATTGGCCTATTCGGCGCCCATTCGGGGGAAACTTGGAAGAAGAATCTGAGCTCCAAGAGAGGCCTCATGCACCTCGCATGAATTCCGTACAAGGGCACAACAGCCGCAAGAGGATCAGAGTCGACCCTGGAATCGGTCAACCATCCAATCACAGGTTTATGCCGTTTGGTTTCGTGTTCACCGAAGACCACAGGGGATCTTCAGTCGGGGGACCAAGCTCCCCGATTCTGATATTTTATATGTGAACTTTTTTGACAGGGACAGTCCCAAATAGATTCCTAGGCCTCGGTGCCTCGAATGGGCACGATATGCCACTGGCGAGAGCTCCCGAGCCTCCTGACAACGCCCCTCGCCATGCTTTAAAAAAGTCCCATATAGAGTCATGTCTCGAATCAAAGATATCGGTCCAATGTAGATACACGCCACTCCGTCAAAGAACATTCATCGATTTAGATCCCACTGCGGCTTCAATGCAGCCGCCAGCTCGTCTCTGGTCCCTGCAACCTCTTTTGGTATACGACTCACACGGTATGCGCCGGTCCGGATATTATGAACGTGGAGAGCCGATATTCCGGATCGATTGCTGCGAATGCTTCCAGTCTCAGTGCCAGTGTCGTTTACTCTGAGTCGCGATGGCGGTGCAAAGTCCAATGCTGTGAATGTGGATGACTTTCTCAATTGATGCCTGCCGATAATTGTTAGTCATAAAGATCCAGCGGATTAGTACACACAAAACTTACGGGCTGGGAATAACCGCCAGATCATCGAATGATGATGCGAGTGGAATGTGAGCCCTCACCGCTGGCGAGTACGGCCTCAGTCCTCCACGGAGGCTATCGGGAGTACCAGATCGCTGGTTGTGGATTTTCTGAGGGGGAGCAAAGTCTATGGGCAAAAACGTGTCCTCCTTGAGTTTTGCCGGCGTTGGTAAGAGGTTCAGCGCTTTCGGCGGCGGCAGGTTCTTCGGCGGTGGCATGCGAGGATATCCCCCATACCGACCTGATGCCGAAGAAAACGCCCTAGGGCCGGATTGATAGCTTCCGTTGGACACCGTTGCACGATGTCTCCCGTACGCGCCGTTCTGTGACATGCCCCGAGGTGGATAATATGCCGCCTGATCATAGTAACCATCTGGATAGGCACCCGGTCCATAGCTGTCCTGGTGGTAGCCTTCGGCACCATCATAATATTGCATGTTTTGAGCCGGATTCTGCGGTTTGGAGTCATCAAAGTATTCTTTATAGAATGATCTGATCCGGTTGGCGCGCTGTTCTGGGTTTTCGGACGGATCGTCGGGGGGTAATGGTCGCAGCCCCATTGTGAGCCGACGGGGATCGTACCCAGTGTAGTCGTCGTAGTCTTCGAAGTCATAATACCCGTGCTCCTCAGGATATTGTTGATCATGATCTCCGTAAGCCTCGTATTCATCGTAGTAATCGTCTTCCTCTTGTTGAGCCTGGTGTTGACCTTGCGATGTCTGAGTATGCGAAAGCTCTGGGCCAGAGAACTCCGTTGAACGAGTGTCGCTGCCCTGGAGCGTCTTCTTTGACGTATCTGGAGCGGTAGGAGGGTCTTCTTTCGAGGTCATGGCATGTTGTCCATTACCTTGGGAGTCGATGAAGCTTAGCTGAGGTAGCCGTGCCTGGCGTTCTTCTGGAGTATTCAACGTAATGCCTGGAACGACAGGATTCTGTCCATGAGAGGTTGAAGTTGTGGACGGTGTAAATGGGGGTGGAGCGTCTTTGAGTACTACTGGGGGAGGCGCCTGGACTTGCATAACTGGTGACTCGGCCCGGACCTCTTTGACAGTGGATATAGGTTCCTTCTTGACTTGTTCCTCCTCAAATAATCCACCGCCGCTAATAAATTGGCCGAGGTAGTTGTTGCTGGCCCTCAAAGAGTTCACTGCTCCATTGCTACTCGCCGTGCTCACAAAAGAGTCACGGATGGGGTCGGGTATGGTAGGAGGGAGCAATGTGTTCGCTTTGACTGGTGGCATAGGACCATGGCCTCCTGGAGCCGACTCTGCTGGAATAGGGTTTCCTGACGGAGGTAGCACATTCGCAGGCTCCTGGGCATTGTGCAACAAATTCTGCCTCGAGTCGAATGGAAACCTGCGGCTAGAAGACCCGGTATAGCTTGAGGAATCGTCGACAGGGCTTCTGAGACTTGACGGTGGCCGTATGGAGCCATCATCAGGAATAAAGGTAGTCGCACGATATTTATCGTCACCAGTGGTTATAGAGCGAGACAGCGAATGGAGCGATTCCCTGGAGTGGTGCAGTTCGGGCGGCAGAAGATAAGGGTTATTGGCATCCAAGTCAAGCGACAAGCCACGAGCTCGTCGGCCGCCTGTCTCTTTGTTCTCAGCCATCGACATCTCAGGGTTTTTCCGATCCTTCTTCTTCCCCCCCGGGTTGTGCTTCGCCTCGAGCAGGCCAAAATCAAGGGATTTGTGTTTGTCTTCAGCATCTTCTCTTCTTAGCTTCTTCACATGCCTCCTCTGCAGATATAACAGCAAACCCAGGGCGATCGCTAAAGGTATAACCACTGCCAGAACGATTGGCACAGTTGTACTCGACCCATCAGACCCGTAATATTTCTCACAAGCGCCCGAGTTGTCGTTTGGTCCACACGATGTTGTAGTAGCCGGGCTCGATGAACTTGAAGACGACTCGGCTCTTTGCACCAGCGAAGGGGGTCTCTCCAAATAGAGGCCTTCTAGCCGGATATCAGGGATGGGACCTGGACGAGCGAAGGGGTTCCTCGGCAGTATCTGCGGCTCATTCTCAGGGAGAATGGGAGAGGACATGTTACCGGGGCAGACCGAGAGTTGTTGCTGTCTGCCGACGAGGGGAAAGGCGTCGATAAACAATTACTCTAGCATGGCATGTTGAAGGGCAGAGAACTGTAGCCTTTGTTGTTAGGGGACCATCAAGTTGCGTCGGTTGGTCAATGTGAGGTCCAGACTCCGGGCGGAATGAATGCGTAGCACGATTCCACAGCAGCAACTGGAGGACTAATTAAACGAATGACTCTGGTGAGGTACCAAAAGAATGACTGCAGTTGGAAACAAGTGACAAAGAAGGACAGAAAGGAAAGACGATGGACAGTGGTCCTGCTCAAAGTACGAAGTACAGCACAAGATGCTGAAAGCAAACGATCTTGCATAGACACAAAGGAGACGAGAGAAGCAACGCTGCAGGCTGCCAAGGCTCCAGGTCCAATGCGCACAGTCCTTCTCCAGACAGGTAGTATTACTGGTGAGATCAGGGCCCACGGAGGGCCTCTTCATGGTGCCCCGACGAATGGGTGGCTTTATTAGGCGTATGAGAGATTCTCGTTGAGCGGCCACTAACCTGACTTGCCCTGACTAGCCGGGGCCGGGAAAAGCCCAAGCTGGAGGGTTAGTGAAGTTAATGGAGTTGGCTGCGGGGACTGAATTTCGCAACCCCGGCCTGAAATTTGGGCGAAACGGCAGTGCTGTCTAATAAGGCTCCGCTGATCGCAAGCACTGTCAGGAACAAGCCAGTGGGCTCTCGCGGCCGCCTGTGGGCTGACGAGCAGCTGTTAGGTGGCCCGGTGGGCTTTAGTAGGTATATTCAGTGCCTGGAAGGTACATACCTATGGGGTAACCACCAGGCCACAAGTAATTTTCCTTGGCTTTTGTTAGTTCATTGTTGCTGACTTACCACCTTACCCACGAGTACTTCGGGTGCTCATGAACAACAGACGAACAAAAGGTTCTCTTGAACTGGAGGCATCTTCTTTGTCTCACCAGAAACCACGCACAATTCTCTCCGGCCACTCTCTCGTTCAAACCCCATGAACACCTCGATTGGCATCGCCACAATGGTGGCATCTGAGTTGCAATCACAGCCTGTGGTCAATCAATTGTCAATTTCCGGCCGCGAGCTTCTCGCCTCCACTAACCTCGTCCCAGACTCGCTCGTTACACACGGCGTCCACTCCCATCACGTTTTCTCTGGCCGCCGTTGTTGCCCCTGCAAATTCCCTCGCCTTTGATCAGTCTCGAATCGCGTCCTCCTCGACGAATCATCCGTTTCCACAGAGCCCATGACGCAGACGCAGCTCGTTCCTCGTGCCTTTTCATTTGCCGCACCTGCGCCCACACGCCTCTATCCAGATGGATCTCCGCTCACATGTCAGATCGGCTATGTCCCAATCATCTTGTATCTTTCGTCATCAGGCGTCATCCCATCAATAGCGCGTTTGTTTTACAGAGCAAAGTCTTACCCCTGGGTGCCATGGCAGCCATGGCTACCTCCTCGTATTGCACCGTGACACTAGGCTCGCTTATCAGGGATATCAACGTTGGGCTCCCTAAGCAATCTCCAGCGAACCCTTTTCGATCTAAAGTGTCTTGGTCCGGTGAAACCACGGAGAACAACTACACATACGTAAACTGGTGCAGCTTACGAGTAGATAGTTAGGGATAACTTGAGGAAGAAATGTTTGTTTGTATAAAGCTCCTGTGGGCAAGACAACCGTCGATCGATAAACATATCCCTGCACCAGTTTCAGTTTTGACAGGACAAGACCTCATTGTGTTGCCACGTGCGGAGTGAAACCTCGCGTTCGGTGCAGCTTCATCGACCTCATAATGCCCCTGTACCAAGCTTCTTATGAGCAGACATATTGGGTCTGCTGCGCCATGGTCAGAGGATGGGGTCGCTTTCTCTGCTGATGGCGCCACTGGGGACATACACGTCTCTTCCACTTTTGCCTCCTTATTACCGCAGCATCCGTCAGCAGGCTTCCACTTCCATTCGCAATCGGATGGCGACGAATCTGTCGAGAGTGTCCTAAGAGCAGACGCTAACGCTTCTCAACTTATTCTGAGCCGCCATTCATCTACCAGGCCTCTGTAGTCCTCTGGTCCATACGGATGCCAGATCTCAGCCCACCAGCTGTTCTTCCTTCTGAAATTCATCCCCAGATCCCTCAACAACATATCGATGTATGGTACCGCGTCAAACACGAAGTCCGGAAACTGTTTCCCGGATGCGGCTGGATAGCGCCATCTGCCAAACTGGGCCTGCAAGATCGTTTCGTAGGCCACGGCATTCGGGTCAAATCTTTCCGTGGGACTGTGTTGCTGAGGTGGGAGGTGGTTGTTTAGGTATGCTGTGATCCAGAGGGCTTGGGCCTGTGCGACCGGGACAGTATGGATTGTCAAAATGATACCCAGGAAAGCGATAGAGGAATCATCAATGTTTGCAGGTGGCACCATGAAGCGATATAGCCGGAAAGGCCGCTGGTTGACGACGCCTTCGTCTGTTGCCGCTTGTAAAGTCTTGAGATTCTGGTTTGTGTCTGGCTGGTGTTTCAGCCGGGGAAAGCGACTAAGAATCTCCTCGTCTGCCCGATTGACGAGGTCGGATTCTGGTTTGGTAGAATCATGCGGAATTCCCAGCTCTGCGTCCAGTCCTTCTGGAAGAAATTTCATAGAAGGTCGGTGATGCCAGCCCGTCGAACAGATCAAGGCGTCCCCTGTGACTGTTGTGCCATCGCTCAGATGGGCTGTTCGTTTCGAGAGATGATCGATATCGGCAATATGAACCTTGATAGTCCCGTTACGGACATACTCGAAGAAGTCAGTGGGATAGTTCAAGATGGACACTGAAGAGGCGTGCCAGAAGGTGGGAAGTTTTGGCCTCAGCTTTGCGGTTTCCGGGTGTTTGTTGTATCCCGTTCGCTCATCAAGATCAGCGGTCAGAATGTCCCAGAACCTGTCCACAAAGAATCTTCCGATCCAGGTACCATGTAGCAGCTTGCGAACCCACCCGAAGCCGTCCTGGGCACCCCAGATGCACGGGCTGAACCAGGTGAAGAACCGGACGCCGACCAGACCTTCGAGTCTCTTTTTGAAAGGCGTAACAAGAGATGGAGACATCCAGTTGGCACCATGGCCGGACTCGCGAATAATCCAGTCAACCGTTACCCCTTCTGAAGCAAAGGCATAGGCCACATCATACGAAGACTTGGACCCTCCAAGCAGAAGGACGTTCGTGGCGGATTGTACCAGTCCATCCACACGGTCCTTGAGATCTCTCACATGGAAGAGGGGAGCCTCAAACTCATCTTGACCGGGAAATTGAGGCAGGAATGGATTGTTCGTAAGGCCAGTTGCAATGACGAGCTTGTTCGTCTCCACGCTCTCGGTCGAATTGGATGGACCTTTATAACTGACTTTCCATTTATTCGGAGACAGACGCTCGACAACCTCAACTTTCGACTTCAGCTTCGTGCGCCTGGTCAAATCAAATTCAGCTGCAAAGGCCTGAAGGTATTGGTGCAGCTTTGGACCCGGTATGTGACCTCCAGTGCTGATTCCCAACGCGGCTCGGTCAAGAGGGAAGTCCGAGAACTCATAAGATCCTACAAGGTTGTTGGAGTGGAGGCCCGGGTAGAGTCGATTTTCCGACCATGTCCCTCCAATGGATTCCGCCGAATCTAGAACCAAGAGGCGAGCTCTTGGATAGACATCCAGATACGTTTTGGCCATGATAAGCCCATGAATGCCTTTTTCGGGAGCTTAACAGTGTTTCGTTGATCTTGGCGCCACAAGCGACTCACCTGCTCCAACGATCACTAAATCGTACATTGTGTATCTGTGGCAGGGGTAAGGTGGTAAAATCAGTGGATGGTTAGTTTACCTCTATCAATGTGTAGAGGTTTAGTTGTGGATTTGTGCAAAGCATTCCAAGACAGATCCTGATTCACCACTACAAGAACTGACCAATACTTCCTCAGGGATTGCTCATCCAGAATCATAATGCTGACGGATGATTGTGCTGTTTCTCACCTGTTGTCTTATGCTGTTCAACCACAGATAAGGCCTTGGCTTGGCTTGGCTTTATATAGAATGCCAAGCACGCCAAGACGAGGCTTCGGGACCGAAGTTTCACGCCAGGCACAGTGAGGCTGGCACTTGTCTGGTAATTGATCAGGCTATGCGCCGAAGCCATATTGGGACCCGCCAACCTCAGTCACAAGAGGATATCAGTATTCGGTGATCCCTCAATCCACAGACGCGGAAATGGAAATGTGGGCTCTGGATCTCTACTTTGACCCGAGACGTGCGCCATACACCCACAGGACCCCTGGACCGGCCAAACCTAGAAACAGGGATAAAAATGCCAGAATGCTGTTACCCCACCCATATCCCAGATTTTGGTACATGACCGGGGCAAAGATCGGGAATGCGAACGCAGTCACGCTTCTGAGCACCTGGCTTGCAGCAGCGCCCGAGGCCACCGAACCCGCGAAGGCGTCCATCACATACGCCTGCGACAACTGCGTCGTCATGACGTTGCCGAAGCTGAATACCGCGATGCCGATGTCTGGGACTAACCAAAACACCTTCGCTTGCGCCGACCAACCGTACCAGAAAAGACCGACAGCCGAGATGATGCCGGCAGGAAGCATCAGCGGGACCCGTACCTCAGGCGCAGCCTCAGCAGATCCAGCCCTCCTCAGCCTCTTGTAAATTTTATCCATGGCCAGACCACCCAGGTGAGCACCCCCCAGGAAACCGATCGCAACCGAAATGTACTGTAGGCCGGCTGCTTGAGCGGAAAACCCGTATTCATCGACAAACAGGCTCGCGAAGGTTGTCATGACAAGGTAGGCAGTGCCAAAGTTGACCGATAGATACCCTGCGATGATCTGAATGGCGGGCTCGAAGCAAAGCATCTGGAATGGCAGAGCAAAGCTCCGGGTGAGTTTCGCCTTCCGGGACTCAAGTTCTCCTGCCGCGTGGTATCGGTTGTCTCCCGTTGTTTTGCGCAGCATGGCTGCCTTGCGCTTCAATATAGTGTTGTTGGAACTCTCATAGAATAGCCAATACCCAAGAATGAGTATGGTCGCAAGAAATATTGACAGCGTCCAGAAAAGCCAACGCCATCCGGCAGCCTGTACGAGAATGCCTCCGACGATGGGACCAAAAGCAGGGCCGAGGAGAGGCATGGTCGTGGCGATTCCCAACGCTCGGCCTCGCTTCGCAGGGGGAAAACAGTCGCTCACGATTGGATTGGAGATCTATATCACGATTGGATGGTCAGCCCGTTTGCGTTGGGACATCATCCATCTCTAGATTCACTTACCCCGAAGCTCGAACTGGCGCCCAGACCTGCTAACAAGCGTCCCACGATGAGGAGAGACTTATTGTGACTGAACCCGCATACCATATTCCAGATGGAGAACCACAGTCCCGTCGCCAGCCAGACTGGTCTTCTCCCATAGATGTCTGTCACTGGAGCAATAAACATAGGCCCGAAGCCATACCATACGACGAAGATGGAGAGACTCAGCTGGGTGGTCTCGACATTGAGGTCCAGCGCGCGGCTGATATCCTGCACTCCAGGTGCCATCATCGTACCTCCGGACAGGGTTGCAAAGCTTGAAGCAGACGCGAGCAGCACCAACGTCCATTTTTGTCTCGCGGACCAATTCAATGGGCGATCAGGATCATCTATCCCTTCCCAGGTGACCTGGCACAAGAACAAGTGTTAGTCAGCTCTGTCCTCCTTTGACGGCTGAACATCCAATCCAGGTCAGAACTGGAATAACATGCCTCGAAAGAAGACGCCTCTTGGCTTAGGGATACAACTTGTTTGCTCTCTGCTCCGCCTTGGCTCTGGCCTTTTTCGGCGTCCATTGGCGTATTCATGTCGATGGAAACACGGTCAGTCTCGGCCACTACAGGCGAGCCACTCTTGTTGTTGAATAGCATTATGTTTGTTGCACCACAGTGGGGAAAGTACCGTTGGGAGCAAGATGGAATACAATATCATTTCTTGCACTTTCTCCCACGGGCATCGGAGTTCTCTGCTGGCAATATATCTGACCTAGAAAATAGTCAGCCTTTGCCGCAGGGCGGAAGCCGGCAGCTGGAATGGTGGGCCGGCATTCTCTGTGCGAGCCTCGCTGTGGATTCTTAAATTTGTGTGCTTGATGAAAGGACCCCTTTTACCTCTCCTATTGCCACTATTTCATATCAAGGAGAGCCTCTGGAATTCCTGACCGAGGTTGTCTTTCGGAGGCCGTTTCGGAAGCAGTACGCCCTGTCATGGGGCCATAGTTCTTGATTTGTTCAGAGTGTTTAAAATGGGTGTTGAGGGCTACTACTGGTGGCTTGAAAGTACTTGGTCTGTCGTGCTCTCGGCCCCGAGATAGCATCTCATGGTTTGGCTTGATCGGAGCTCCACCCATCTGGGAAGATAGATAGCACGACCGACGGCCGACCAACGACGATGGGGCTAGCCCCGTTCGAGAACCGCAGCTGGTCGCGTTGATGAGGCGTCTACGCGCGCAAAGATTATGACAAACAGCACTTTGTCAGTTGTCTTGCCAACATTCGTCCACGTCCCTTCTTCATCTTAAGCCACTGTCCTCTTGAAGCGCCAACGGTGTATATCCAGACCAGGAGAAGGTGCAGCAGCACAGAAATACCCAACGCGAGCTATTCAGACCAAATATACAAGGGCAAAAGATGGCAGGCAAGGCAAATGTTCTCCTCGTTGGCTCCGGCGGGGTGGGAACCATGGGAGTATACGCCCTTGAATCCGGCGGACAGGCCAGCGTGACGGCCGTGCTGCGATCCAACTATGCTGCTGTTATGGAAAAGGGATTCAGTTTCGACTCGGTTGATCATGGCAAAGTATCAGGGTGGAAGCCCACTGCCAGTGAGTCGCCAACTTGCTCCGTTTCATGGCCTCACTCCAAGCAGAAGTTTGCTCGCATGGCTCCTTTAACCAGGCTAATGACCACTCCTCTTGCTTGAGACAGTTGTCAACGCCGTCCCCACCGTTCAGAATGGCATGCACCCTTTCGATTTCATCGTCGTTACCACGAAGAACATTCCCGACGTACCGCCGACCGTTGCGCAGGTCATCGCTCCTGCTGTAACTCCAGGACACACGGTGATCGTTCTCGTCCAGAATGGCCTGAACATTGAGCATCCAGTGCAGCTAGCATATCCCACCAACATTGTTCTCTCGGGGATTTCGCACATTGGCGCAAAGGAGACCACTCATGGCCATATCTGGCAGAACGACCCCGACCGCGTCTTCGTCGGGCCCTTTAAGCACCCTACCATTCCCGAAGAAGAGGGTGTGGCTGCGGCCAAGCGTTTCGTCGAGATCTATAACGCGGGCGGGAAAGTCCAGTGCAAGCTAGATGACACGGTGACATGGCGCCGGTGGAGGAAGCTGATGTACAATGCTAGCTATAACCCCGTCTGCGCCATCACGCAATTAGACAGCGGCCGCCTCAGGCTGTCCCAGTCCCCCATCGATGGCTTGATAAGACCTCTGATGCACGAGGTCGTGGCAGTGGCCGGCGCACACGGCGTCGAGCTGGATCCTAACCTGATTGAGAGCGTTGTCAACGCCGAGGCCATTGACGACTATTTTGAGCCCAGTATGATGCAGGACGTTGCCAAGGTACGTTCCACGGTCTCATCGACCCGCGTTGATTGACGCCGCTGACCTTTGTTCTCTTGTTCCCCTAACAGGGTAATCTGAGCGAGTATGAGAATATCCTGGGCGAACCGCTGAGAGCCGCGCAGAGCAAGGGGGTCGAGGCTCCCACCTTGACACTAGTCTATGAACTGATGAAGGCGCTTCAGTGGAGGACCAAGGAGAGAAAGGGCATCATAAAGGATCTGCCACCAAAGAGGCAAATCTAGAAGCGTGGGACAGCTCTGTATAGAACTGTGATCTTTTGTTTCTGCACGCAGGATCAAATGGTTTGGTCATAGACCAGGCGACAATATGGAGTCTTGACGCAGTGACCGGCAGTATCAGGAGATAGTTAAGGTAGCAAATAAGTCATCACAGATAGGATAGTTAACCACAGCAGACCCCCCTACGCTCTACGCCCGAATCAGATACATCGCCCTGGGCAGAACCTTGATAGGCACTCCATCCAACAGTATCTGTCAGGAAGTCATGCTGGCAATATACTCGGGACTCGGTACGGAGTACTCGCAGCAAAAGCGACCGGGCGACTAGTCCTAACAAGGTTAGGATACCACAGGCTTACCACATGTGTGAGTAAAAGTGGAGAAGCTATTCTATCCCCCATCGAATCAGTTTTCCCTCCCTTCTCACGCGTCAAGTCGTCATGTATTGGAAGTATACCTTAGATAGGGTGAATCACATAGCACCTGGACTTTGCAACTATCGGTGTCAACGGTGTGGCGCACGCAGGTCCAGATACAGCGAGACAGTGTGGCTAGGATATCGAGTTCGGCTCGAGTTCAGTCCTTGCTGAGATTCCCGCCAATGTTCTCTTCAGCGCTAGGCGCCAGCGATCTAGCATCTCAACTTTACATGGCGAGTTAGGAGTACGAGGACATGTGTCAAGTCGCAGGATATGATTGAATCAAATTTACCAACAGACGTATATGTTCAACTACAGACAGCAAAATACTAGCAAAAGCGCTGCTTCGTCACCACAACAGGCCCCCAAGTGACCCTATCAGTACCTCCAACGCTCTTGTACATTATCGCCATCGCCAGTCTGTCCCTAGCGCTGCTTTACTCTCTCTCTCACATAACGTCAATCTGTGAAGATATCCCATCTTACTCTAGCGATCTTAATTGCCTATCTTCTTCATTGGTTTTGTCACCAAGTCCTTGATCGTTGCAAACGTTCTCTTTTCGTCACCCTCTTCGAGATCCTCGGCCGAATAAATCCGGCGCTCGCTGATGAGATCGACTTGATCACTCTTGAGGTACAACGGGCCACGGAAATAGATCTTGGCGCCAATGTACATGCAGCCGATGACAATGATGGAGACGTACTTGGAGAAGAAATTCTTGGCCGAAGATGGCAGTCCCAGAGGCCACACGGCCAGGTAAAACTCGTTGACGACGAGCAGGAGGCATAGCCCGAGTCCCATGAAGGAGGACCACGGGAAGTACTTGGTCGCCCAGGGGAGATCAGCCTTGGTGTAGCCCTGAGTCTTCCATGCTTTGCGGAAACGAATGTGGTTGGTGAAGAGCATCGACCAGTTGAACAGCGCGCAGAGACCGACCAGATGTGCCAACCACGCATAGACCTCGTAGGAACTCTCGGTGGCGTTGAGGTAGGAGATGCCTCCACCAATAACGAATGTCATGATGATGCTTGGCCACGGACGACCCTTGCTGTCTGTTTTCAGGAAGATTTTCGGAGCCATGCCTATCTGTGCCAGCCCGATCGGAGTTCTGGAGCTAGCATACGCCAACGCGTTTCCACAGGATAGGACGCTGAGCAAGATGATGGCGTTCATCACATGAGCGGCATTAGGAAGACCAGCCCGCAGCATGGCGATGACGAAGGGACTGGCGTTAGTGCCCGAGGCACCAAACAAGTCATGGTCGCGGGGGTCCACGCACAACGTTGTGACGAAGGAACCGCCGATGTAGAACAGCCCAAGTCGGATCCAGATGGTGTTGACGGCTCTGGGGACTGACTTCCTGGGATTCCGAGCTTCTGCGGCTGTCAGGCCAATGAATTCAGTGCCGGCCATGGAGAAAATGCAGTTGTGCAGGCCGTTGAGGAATCCTTTGAATCCGTTGATGAAGGGTGTTTCCCGCCAGTACCGGAAGCCGGTGGTGGTATGGTTGGGCGCGCCCCCAGCGGTGATCACAATGAACATGATGATGACCACAAAAATCCAGAAGAACTTGATGATGGACGCGACAAATTCCACCTCGCCAAAGACCTTGACGTGGAATATATTGACGAAGAGAATAATGGCCAGGAAAATAGTCACCCACACCGAGACGTGCAGGGAGTCGGTCCAGTATCGGATCACATTACACGCACCTTGGATCTCAGCCGCCAGCACGAGGGTGGACGACATCCAGTATGCCCAGCCCAGGGCGAAGGCGGGAGCTTTGTCAAGGAATTTTTCTGTCCACCGTGGAAAGGCCGAAGGGATCGGGTAGTTGCAGGCCATCTCCCCGACAGCCTGTGCAACGGCCCAAGAGATGAGTCCGGCCAAGAGGAAGCCCAACACGTTACTCACGGGGCCACCTTTCGCCAGCGTGGCACCTGATCCGAGCCAGAGCCCAAGGCCGATTGAGGAGCCGAGTGAGAAGAAGATGAGATGGCGAGACTGTAAGCTTTTCGCAAGGCCGGGATCTGGGGGAGACAATGGGGTCGTCTCTCCCGCGGCAGGAGTGCTCCCTTCGGTGCTTGAACCATCATTGACGACGGAAACAGCTTCCTTCTTGGTATCCATTGTGAGGAAGAGCAACAATTGTGGATAGTTTGAATGAGGAATGAGGACAGAGCTGGAGAGGTTGAGAGGTTGAGAGGCCTGATGGAAGACTCGCAGCCCGTTGGGAGCCTTTCACGTTTCCTGGAGGGGATCGCAGCCGTTTATAGACCACTCCCGACATATACACATGTGCAAGTTCCTTGGTTCTTATCAAGAGGCATTGATTTCCTGCCTCGAATCTGATAGACCTTCTGAGCTTCTCCCTTCCAGACACGGGGTCAAGTTCTTGTCCTGTTAGTTGAGCCGTCTATCAAGTCTCGGCCATGCTCTATCTGTTCGTGAATTGGATATGCTGCATCAATACCACAAAGGCGACCGGTTGGGGCGTTACACACAAGGAGACAAGGATAGAGAAGTCTTGACCAGGCCGTATTCACCATGGTTGGATATCGGGAGAGCACGATAAGTGCAGCGAAAAGCGAGCCCACGGAAGATAGCAAAGAGCGGAAAGACCCACCCTGAGGCCACGAGATACTCCGTACATACAACTCGGCCCCGCGCGCCGGTGGATCCGCCAAGCTTTGCCAAGCTCCGCTCCAGGTTGATAAAGGGTTTCGGCCGTTGAGGCTTGGCCCTTTTTCAATATCATTGCTATCACCGATATATCTCTACCAGTACAGAAAGAAGTCCGAAGGATATGCTCCGAGATACACACAGCCACGTCTCAAGGTCTCTCTGGCCCGAAGAAGCTAGCTTGCCAAGGAGTTCAACATCTGTTATGAACCTTGGTTCGGACCAGCAGAATATCGATGTTGTTAAAAGCTTGCGGCTCTCGGCCCCGACTTATCTCCCAAGCCGACTTCACTCCTCTCGGACACACACAGAGAATGAGCAAGGTGAGGTTGCTATAGGGCGCGTATACGCGTGGGCGACGCATCACAGCCCCTTATATCTCATTGAGAGCTTGCTTCTTGTCTATGACAGTAAAGGTCTTTCCAGTGAGTTCGAACCGGGGAGAAGGCACAATTTCCCTACAGAGTAAACATGGGTTCAATCAGCGAAACCCCAGTGAAAACCCTTCACCCGCTTGACCCCATCACGGCGGAAGAGATTACAGAAACCGCACAGCTCATCAGATCCAAGTATGCCGAGGGTGCGGTTCATTTCAAAGCCATCTCGCTCTTGAATCCCATCAAGAAGGCACTGCTACCCTACCTGGCCGCTGAGCGGGCTGGTAAGACCGAACTTCCCGAGATCCCGCGAAGGACTCAGGTTGTTTGGTTCCTCAGAGGCAGTTATGACTTCTTCAGCGCTGTGGTCAATCTGAAGACCAAGGAAGTCGAGCAACTGAAGCAATTGGACAAAAATGGGTATCCTGGGGGAGATGTGGACGAGACTCGAGAGATGCGGCTGACGGTTCCCGAACATCCCGAGGTCAAAAAGGCTATAGAGAAGCTCGAGCTTCCCGAAGGTACAGAAGTTGTGTGCAACACTTGGTCGTACGGCCGGGAAGACGAGATACAACACGAGCGTAGGGTTCAGGTAGGGCATCTCCTGCGCGTCGTAAAGCCCACCACTAATGACCATATACAGTGCTACATGTTCTGCAAAGACCCTAAACGCGCCACGAACGCATCTAATCATTATGACTTCCCTCTCCCGATTGCCCCGGTTTTTGAGAACAAGTCCAAGAAGCTGGTGGAAATCATCTACCTACCGACCGGAGCAGATGCGAAGGTTAACACGAGCCCCAAGTTTGTCCCTCACAAGGCACAAGAATTTCATCACAGCCTGAGAGAAAAGCCGGCACGGACGGACCTGAAACCGCTCATCGTGACCCAGCCAGAAGGGACATCCTTCACCGTCGACGGATATCTTATAAAATGGCAGAAGTGGCGCTTCCGGCTGTCTTTCAATTTCCGAGAGGGCATGGTGATCAACGACGTGACCTACGATGGGAGGGAGTTGTTCTACCGAGTCTCGCTGAGTGAAATGGTCGTCCCCTACGCTGATCCTCGTAGCCCTTACAATCGAAAGTCCGTCTTCGACCTGGGTGATGTCGGTGCCGGCAATTCGGCCAACAACCTACAGCTTGGGTGTGACTGTCTGGGAGTTATCAAATACTTTTCCTTTGTGGTGACCAACAGCAAAGGCGAGGCGGTGCCGAAACCGAATGCCGTGTGCATGCATGAGATCGACAATGGCATCGGCTACAAGCACACCAACAACAGAAGCGGCTTGGTTTCAATCACCCGCGCTCGGGTTCTCGTCCTGCAGTCGATCCTGACGGTTGGCAATTACGACTACATCTTTGCCTTCCATTTCGACCAAGCAGCTGGTCTGCATTATGAGATCAAAGCGACGGGTATCGTGGCCACACAACCCATCGACCATGGCGTTACCGTGCCCTGGGGCACTGTCGTGAATCAAGGCGTCCTCGCTCCTCATCACCAGCATGGTATGGAATTCCGCCCCCTCCCTCCTCCCCGCTCATCTAACCTATGCAACAGTGTTTATTCTTCGGATTGATCCCAACCTCGACGGGTCAGCCAACACCATTGTGATGGAAGACTCAGAAGCGATGGCGCCGGATGACGAGTTGAATCCCTACGGTGTCGGCTACGTAGTGAAGAAGACCAAGATCACCGAAGCTGGCTCTGCCGATTTCGCGCCGAACCGCGTGTACAAGATCATTAACCCGAACTCGATCAACCCTGTTTCCGGCCAGCCCGTGGCCTACGCCATCGCAAGCCCCATGAGGCAGATGCTGCTCGCACAACCGGACTCCCAGCATGGGAAGCGAGCAAGGTTCGCCACCCACCCCTACTGGGTCACCAAGTATCGGGACGGCGAGCTCTTTGCCGGTGGCAACTATACGTACCAGAGCATCGCGCTCCCCGTGGACAAGGCCACCGAGGACGGCAGCGGCGACGTGGCTGCCTGGGCAAACAGGAAGGACAACGTGGACAATGAAGACATTGTGTTGTGGCACTGCATCTCACTGACGCACAATGTCCGCGTCGAGGATTACCCCATCATGCCCTGCGAGACGATCCAAGTCTCTCTCAAGCCCTCTGGCTTCTTCCAAGAGAACCCGCTCATGGACGTGCCGCAGAGCAGTCAGCTCTTCAGCAAAAGCGTCCTCTACGAAGATCAGCTGAAAGGGCAGACCAATGGTGAATCTACAACTAATGGACAAGGGTCTTGTTGTTCCAATGGCCATTAGGGGGACCATGCGACTTGAATTGAAACTACTAGAACCGAGCATATACCAGGAGTTAGATATAAATATTGTCATCACTTGTAACTTCTTTGCAGTGGTCCTTCTTAGTTTCTGTCTTTCTTTCCCTTCCCCCGGTAGGGATCTCGCCAGCACGTTGACTTACGGTAGATCAGCTACGTTCCGACCACAGCCGTTGAAGAATGTGGCGGCGGCAGTGTTAGGCCTTTGATCTCGACTGATCAAAAAAGCGGACCACGGGCGATACTAACCGCACACGTGTGCACAGAATGCCATGTGGACCTTTGCTCTCTTGCAGTATTGCCAGGACTCAATATCTTGACTCGGTTATGCAGCCAGCAATCAAATCCCAACTCCTAGACGATAAGGACCCGGACAATGAGTCGAAGGAGTTGAGTCCTGGAAACGCTGATATCTCGTCAACATGCATTCGCAATCTTTGTTGACAACAGAACAGAACCCCGGATCCGTCTGATAGACGCGAGACATTTCATATCAGCGCCGAGAACCTCTCTATAGACTCTATCGTGGTTAGTGGGCCTCGCGCCAACGGATTTCGGGGCCGAAGAACCACCCCTGCGATATTGTACTGTAGGCCGGGTACTCGAATCTAAATAAGGCGTGATAGGGTTCCCCAGTGGTACCCGGCTATTGACTATCGCCAGGTCCGTGTAGATTGTCTCGAGAGGATCCTATTCAAGCCCGAACGGTGTCTATTCGATCTCCGGGTCGGCGTGTCGAGGTGCTTTCGGGCGCCCTTTTGTTGGAGAACTCGTCTGTGCACTCCCGAGACCATCCATTGGTCTTTGGATATGCTCTGAAATTCCTTCTTTCTGTCTTTTTTCGTAAGGCGTTGTCGGATCGCGTCGAGCTTGAGTGAAGCGGCGTCCTTCGTGGGGTGAAGCTGAATAGTATTTCATTCTTTCTTATTGCATCTCTGAGATACGCTCACTTTCATACTGGAGAAACTTGACCTGCGGCAACAATGGCATTCAGCACGACAAGTACTCTGGTCCGACCTCCAACCGACGTGCCAGAGATGGCACCAGCTGCCAAAATCTCCACGGCAGATCATCCTGTGGAGGGGTATCTGGACAGCATAGTCATCGAGCCCCGACGACCAGACGACCTCGAAACAGTCCTGACCATCAACGACCTTAGGGAACTTGCACAGAAGAAGGTGCCGAAGATGTATAGAGGTGAGCTCCCCAAATATACTCCTGTGTAACGTCAGGCAAATTGGGATTGAAGCATCCATCTCACCGGTTCTCTTCCCTGAGGGCGTGGCCGAGATATTGAATTCGTGCTGACTCGATTTTCTTTATGGCCAGACTATTTTAATGACGGAGCGGACGATATGATAACGTACGTACGCATCTGTGCCCCGAAGCACCTGTACTTCTATACAGGCTCCAAGCCTAGACTGGATTACGCCAGTGGCGGAGAGCATTTTCAAACATCAAATCTGTGGCCTGCGGGACAGCTTTGTTGACTACCTCTACTGCCGACCTCGCTTCATGTGTAAGAAGGACGTGTGCTAATTATATGTGTGACTGTCGGACATAGTCTTCGTGATAATGAAGCGGCATACAACCGCTACAAGATTCGGCCACGAGTCTTGGTCGATGTGTCGGAACTCGATTCCAGCATTGAAATGTTTGGGAAGAAGGTAGACAGGAACTTCGCATGGTCGTTACCATAAGCAGGATCGCTGACAAAAGGCTCTCGATGTAGCTGCCAATACCCCTCGGTTTTGCTCCTGCTGCCGCACACAAGCTCGCACACCCCGACGGTGAACTCGCAACGTCACGGGCGGCGGCCAAAGCCGGAATCCCTATGGGTCTATCGTCTTACTCGACAACTTCGATTGAGGATGTCGCGGGCGAAGGCCGTGGGAATCCCTATCTCATGCATCTCACCATCATGAAAGATCGGAGTCGGACAGTGCAAACGCTCCGCAGGATTGAAAGTGAGTCTCCATTCAGTCCCCCATTCATGTGTAGTGGAACGATTCCACCAGTCTTCCCTCTCTTCCCCTCCGTGCAGCGAGAAAAACATTAGCTGACTGGGTGGACTGTGCTTCCTCCTCACCAGAGGCTGGCTTTAGGGGCATCTTTCTCACCGTCGACACGGCCGTCCTGGGGCGACGTTTGAACGAATACCGCAACAACTTCCAGATGCCGCCTGGTGTGAGCTTCCCAAATATGAAATTCGAAGCAAGCGTCGCGGAAAAAGAAGGAATCGTGAACAAGGGTGCCAGAGGATTCAAGTCGGTTGTGAAGACGGAGAAAGATACCAAACAGGACTGGGAGACGGTCATTCCATGGTTGAAATCACAGACCAAACTTCAGATCTGGGCCAAGGGCATCTACACCCCAGAAGATGTCCGGATGGCCATCAAGTACGGCCTGGACGGAGTGGTCATCTCCAACCATGGCGGCCGTCAGCTAGATGGGGTCCCCGCCAGTCTGGATGCGTTAAGAGATTGCGCGCCCGCAGCCCTTGACCCTAACGGCAAGAGATTGATCCAGATCGCTCTCGATGGGGGTATCAGGAAGGGCACCGACATCTTCAAGGCTATCGCGCTGGGTGCTCAAATGGTCTTCATTGGCCGGATTCCGATCTGGGGTCTCTCGGTGAGTTTGTCCTCTTTTTCGACCTTTTCTTTTGTGACATTGCCCTGCCCCTCCGCCATGTTTGCTCGCCTCAGCGCTGGACTCTGCTTTCATCGTCTTCGACCCATTTCTGACGGGCGTGCATTCTTCTAGGTTGGCGGCGAACAAGGCGTCACAAAAGCTGTGGAGATTCTCGCACAAGAATTCCGCCAGACCATGGCATTAGCTGGGTATGTTTTCTCCCCTCGAAACTCATTACCGTGCAAGTGGCCCTCTGACAGGCGCACATAGATGCCGCACGGTTGCGGACATAACGCCGAATCGACTCGCTATTCTGAGTAAAGGACGCCTTCTAAAGCTGTGAGGTTCCGTCTGGATGGTCAATTCCTGTAGCTCCGCTTCAAGGTGTCTGGATTTATCGAGGAAAGCATCAGCATCCGCGATCAGGGGACCACGTGTTGAATTCAGAGCATACATTTCGTGATCATGAATCTGCCAATACTTGTCAGCCCTCGCTGTTATCAAGTATCCCATGCTGTGGCTTCACCAGTGCACGGGATCAAGCGGTTCTATTAGATATTAGGTCGTTATCAGCGCCAGCGCCGTTGCCATTCAATCTTCTCTTCATGTCACTGGCCTAAACACTCTTGACTTTCGGGATGTGGATCAGCAACAAATGCAGATGATCAATAACAGCGCAGACCCTTGCCAAGACATGCCAAGCTTAAGCCCACCTTCGCCGCAATCTTCCTGGTCAATATCAAATCTCAATCAACCCGGGCCCACCTGGGCCTGCGATCAGGGCCTAACCGAACATGTTCCTCCGCTCGACCCTCCGATCTATATCTGCCCTTATCTGAGGCCAGTACAATTCTAGCGCTTCGCCTCGGCTGCTTATTTTCTGTTGTTGAGACGCCAACATGGTTCTCTCCTTCGTACCCCGGATGTCTCCCCCGACTTATGTACCTGCAGGGATGAGAGATGAGGGATGATCAGGCTATCCTACTAAGAAGGCTGGATAACAACGGACATGAAGTATCAACAGACAGTATGGTAGCCACGTCTGTCCACTGATCGTGGCAGAAAGAACATCAGCCGATCCGATGGCCTGCGATACCTGCCACCGCCGCAAGGTCCGATGCAATTACAAGGAACAAGTGCCCTGTGCCCCGTGCGAGAAGGCCGGCATTTCTTGCAGGTAAGCACACATGGTGAGACGATTGTTATCCGTCAAGATGATAGCTTACTTGATGCCTGCGTGAATCAGCTTTCATTTGAGCGAGAATTTCAGAAGAGTACGGCGTCATCCTCGTTCCCGACTCCCCTCCCACGGCCAGGCCCCCGTATCAGGCCACAACCCGACTGGAAGGGAGCATGAGCAGAGCTTACCGCCAACACATCATGGTCGGTCAGAAGAACAAGAGGAGTCCGAGCTGGTTAGCCAGGCGGGGTCAATGACCTCGCCGTCGACCAGCGACATCATACGGTCCGTGGAAGACGGCCATCTCTCACGCTCAGCCTTACCCACCTTTTATCGCACCGAAATCAATAATACCCTTCCGGCTACTCCACAAAGCCGTTGGGCATATGTCGGCACAACTGTCTCAAATCTGGCTCACTTGGTCAACGCCCGAACAAAGCGCCCGGACTGCCTCCATTACCCCTTTCCGCACTATCGATCGACGCTTCCGTGGAAGCCCTCCGCTTCGTCCTCTACCGCACGTGCTATACCAGTGATTCAACCACGGGAAAGCTCCGGCGCACATGAACCACCACACTGGACATTCACGACTCTGCCAGACCCAGACCTTGGCATATTACCTGTCAGCGAGATTCGAGTCGAGCTGATAGACGCATATTTCAAATATATTCACCCAGGATATCCTGTGGTTCAGGAAGCAGACTTTCGGCGGCGTCTTAAAGCCAGCACGGGTAATGGGGGTGGCACCGACGGCGGCACAGCTCTTACTCAAGAGCCCCCGGCTCTGTTGTTGATACAATGTGTCCTGCTTGCAGGGGCGCATGTCTCCACTCATCCGACCGTCCAAAACGCTCGGTCGTCCATCAAAGAAGCTCTGTATCGCCGTGTGCGCACATTGTTCGACATGCGTTACGAGAATGACCGCTTGCTTCTGCTCCAAGCTGCGTTGATCTTGACGTGGCATGTCGACTCGGGGGACGACGTCTCGGCCAACGCGTGGTATTGGTCAGGAATTGCGAGCCGCATCGCGCTCGGCTTGGGCTTGCACCGGCGCTTTGCATCGATGACCATGCGTCGTCGCGGCCAGAGACGTATGCGGACGATGTGGTGGATGGTGGTGCAGACCGAGATTTTGTGTGCCCTGAACCATGGCCGGCCGGTGAGCTTCGACTTGGACGACTGTGATCAAACTCTGCTCACGGAAGACGATCTCCATGAGGAAGAGGTCGACCCCGATACGGGTGCTGTAAGAGCTGTCTGCACCGCAAACGTTGACTTTTGCCTGGCCAACATCTCGTTGTGCGTCCTAATCTGGGAAATGTTGAAGCTCCACTCCCCTGGAGTGAAGAGAAGGCTTGGTGGAGAGGGTTCAATGGGCATGAGAGCAGCGAAGATGAACCTGAACGCTCGATTGGCCGCTTGGTGCATGCAGTTGCCACCGAGCATGGGTCAGCCGGGAATGCCAGCTCAGGACAATTTTGCTGCTCAACTGCATCTTCACTACTACATGGCGATCATTGCATTGAATCGAAGGACCAAGACTGAGCCAATGGGACTGGATCCAGGTTATGGCCTCACCTCGGACTCTCCCAGCGTTGCCTGGGCTCAGCAGGCCTCCGGCCCAGGTGAAGGTGCTGCTCAGGCGAGTATCCAGATGCCCAGAGACGATATCGAGTCACAGCAATGCTCTTCTCTCTGCCACACCTCTGCAGTTAGCATCGTCTCTATTTTGACCCACATGGCCGATATGGGATGGATCAAGAGCTGTTGGCTTAGTACCATGACATCGATCCTAGCCGCGGCGGTCCATTTCAGCTACGAAATTCGGTCGGCGACTCTAGGGGAACGAAGCGCCAACGGAGAAACAAACACGGATCCTCCTTTGAGTGTGACACGCCACAGCCTCTCTCCGTTTCCGTCAACGAAGGGGTCGCCTTTTAGTCTCTTGGTCGCCCTAGGGTCTCTCGATAGGCTGCAAATGCTGGTTACTATCTCGACCACGCTCATCCCCTACTGGTCATCTGCCGAAGGGCTGAGCCAGCTGCTCGAAACGATCTCGGCGGAATTAAAAGGGATGATCACGTTTGTAACCGGTCGCAAGGACCGGAAAGGCACCAACCCAGCCGACCGAAACACAGCAAAGAGAACCAGTGACGCTGTGGTCGAACAAAACGGCAACTCTTCCTTCACAGTATCTGCCGGCACCTATCAAACACCAGATCCCAAAGGTCAGGTGCACCACAGGCAATCGACTGCTCCACTCAGTCAACAGGCAGATGTCCCGGAACAGTCACGTAAATCACAGCGAACATCCTACATGTCCACTCCCGGGACCGCGACAAGAAACGACGAAGAGAGTCTTGATTCTGACGCACTCAGACGCCACTCCACGTATGCTAACGCTCGACAAGGCGGTTCAGATTACGCTGATTCAAGTGTGTATACTCACATCGGGCGCAAAAATACTGCCGGCACGAGAGAGACAGCCTCATTTGATCAGGCATCCGATATCTGGGAGCCACTTCCTGGAAACAGGACAACTCAACCGCAGGCTTCCAATCCCGGGGCGGCTCTGACTTTTGACGACGACGCCCGCGGCCCGCCATATTCTACGTCGGATACCCTACACGGAGACAGCGGCCGTGGAGCCAACAATGTGGGCTCAAGAAACACGATTCCATTTCCCCCTCATTCAGCACAGTCTTCCACTTTTTCCTCCGCACCCGTGGGCGCCGAACCTCGTGGCCGATCGGTTGACTTTTCCTCCGGACACCCGGCTCAGAGCTTTCCCACGTCGGGATATTCTGGGTATAACGTCGCTCAGGCGATGCAGCCGCCGTCACGACAGGTAGATACCGTGGCAGCGAGTGTCGAGCACGCAAGCGCCGCGGGAGGGAATTGGGAGCTTCAAATCGACGATCTGCTGAGATACATGACCGATCCGGGCGCCATGACTGACGCTGCGTCTGCCCATGCCTATAATGCAGCCAACATACGGGAACGGCATGGAGACGCGAACATGGGCGAATACATAGGTCCTTATCAATGACATTGGTCTGTAGGGCATCTGGTGTTCGGAGGTGAAGGGGGTCCGGGCGGTCCAGCACGGTGACAGCAGCCATGTCCCTTATAGACCTCGCATTATAGTATAGTCCATCCATCTGTCCTTGAGCAGGGGCCACCTACAACTTGTCGTCATGTTAGGCTTGCTCAAAAGCGGCAGATCCACCCAGAAGTCGAGGCCTGCTCATGAGTAAACGACGGTCGACCTACTTTAGCACGACACTAACCTGACCGGCATCAAGGTAAAGCACATGAAGTACAGCTGAGCGAAGGAGGAGAGTGCTACTTTCCCGGTCCTTCGGTCGAAAAACGATGGGTTCGATGTATTATCCCGAGTCGAGGCGTTGTGGAACAGCAGACTTCTCCTCTTCCGACAGGCTTAGCACCAAATTCGTCTTCTTTTTTGTGCCTCTGGACTGTGTTGATGACAAGTCTTTGTAGTGTCGAGGGTTACTGATTGGCTGCTGCCGAAGTGGCCGTATGAGCTGGGTCAAATCTGAGGACTCGACATGGGACAGGTGCTGTGACAGGGTCTAGAAGAGCAGACACTAGTGACCAAGCCAGACGTGTCGTGGCAGGAGGTATAGAGACAGATGTGGCAGCACTAGAGGAGGGCGGAGATGGGGCCAAGGCCGGGGCTGAAACAAACCGGAGTCAAGATCGGCATCGGACTCGGAGTAGACAACGCCCGAAGCGGGAAGGGCAATAGGAATCAGACCTGGAGCAGGAATGTCGAAGGCGGGGGTTTCGATGGTGTCACCGCTGCATAAGCCTTCATCTAGGGCGGGCTGGAATATGGTTCATCGATGAAAGTCCCGTCCTGTTCGGAGGAACTGTTGCTTTCTTCTGTAGCGTCATAATACACACCGTAGCTAGCGAGCTGATTTCTGAGGGTGGTGTTCTGCGCTTCTTGTTCTTCAGACTCTCATTGCGCTTGCCAAGGTGTTGCTCCTTGTAGTCGATCATGCGCAGGTGGTTTTTGTCCGTGGCATCCTTCTAGTGGATTTCCTGATTTTGGCCACGAGCTGCTCGTCCTGCGTCTCGATGCGCGAGTCTTTGTCCGTCATGTCGCTTCCCCAGCCTCGGATTTCGACCTGGATGAAGTCAAGCACTTCTGGTTCTCCTTGATGGTGGCTTGAAGATTCGCGAGCTTCATCTAAAACTGAATTGTGGTCGAATGCTCTAGAAGGCATTAGCCTGCTTGTTAGGTTGCAATTCGAGGTCGTGGTCGGCCGTGCGCTGTTGTTTGAACTTCGTCTCGGATCCCTGACAAAGATTCCTGAGGTCCTGCTCCTGCTGCTCACTCGGTGCTGGAATTTCAGACTGGGATGCCACACGTTTCGTCTTCCTGAAGGAGGGGACCGAGCTGTTGCTTGTGTTCCTCCTCCACTTCTCCATGTGGCTCGGGACTCTGGTCGACCTCACTGTGCCCCCGAAGCTCCAAATCATGTTCCTGTTCAAATCTGCAATCTCCCTTGGCTCTCGGTCAAGTGAGTCGCTTGATCGTGGATGTGGTGCCGTAACGCTTGATTTCTCGACTGTGTATGCTTCAACATTGCAAGGCCTTACTGCACAATGGCGCTCACGATCCTGACGTTATCTTCGAGAAGTTTGTCCTTGTTTTTGATCCCTTCTAGCTCGAGTCTCGTCGGGTCGGGTTCGTTTTTAGTGTCTTAACTGGCGCTGTATGTGATTGAGCAGGTTCCAGGACGGAGGGGTGAGAGCGAAGTGAGGGAGGTGAGTGCGAAGGTGAGAGGGAGGGTGGGAGGATAGAAAGCGGCGCGCTCGGCGCGAGTTACGCAGTCGCACTTTAGCCATCAGCTCAACCCGTGGAGTTGAAGACTTCACCGAGAGCCACGACAGGTACCGCCGCTCTGTCTCCAAGCCTCTGCCGCGATTGCTGTCTGAGATCGCACGTGAACCCCCATTTTCACGGGCAAAAGTCAACCTCTGCGCGTGCTCAGTTAAGACCTCCTTTTCTCCCACGAGAACAACGCTCATTACCTTCCTTCAACCGGGGAAAGACCTGCAAATGTCATGTGAAGTTTGATCTGAAACAAGGACACTTTCGACGCACTATCGGTGTGCGTCTCGGCCTATTCGTCGCAGGATATGAGTTCAAGGACGCAAAAGTGGAAGATATCACAAGCTGGGAATTTCACAATACATTTCTGATATGGAACCAATACTTCTGGCTGTTGAACTGGCCTGGGTCCCTCGAGCCTATTGGTATTCACATATCCAAACGGCTGCCAACCAATCCGGGACATATTGACGGAATCCATGGTTGCTGCTCCTTGGGTCGCGCGATGTTCACCTACCAGAGTCTACACTTGAGTCTCAACAGAGTAGATCAAGTTGAAATATGGCGACAACCATCTATACACAAAGAGTGATGAATCGGCGATTTTGACTGCGTCACTTGTCAATGTGCAGACAACCTGGAAAACCTGCTCCCCATTTCATGAGATCAGCTCAGACCGTGCTAGCAACTTTCGCACCTTGGGCGTAAGAGATCAGAGAAGATCTCACGCCATGTTGAGATCTATGGACCGTCCAAGATCATGTGGCACACGGAACGCAGTATCGAGACAGACCGCACTTCATGAGAACCCTTGATCATCAAGACCCAGCGTAAGCCACTTGCAGGTACACGTCCAGCGTCTCCGCCACCTGCTGACAGTTGCTGCGCACAGGAACACCCCCTTCACGCACACTTTGCGACTGAGGGAGTCTTCAGGGATAACAGGGGATCTCGGACTCGGAGCCTATCTGAGTAGTGAGTCATTGATGATTGGTGTTATTGCATTCGGCTTTATCACACTGGCAAAGTGTCTCAGGAAAGCATGGTAATAAGGGAGACTCCTATCTGTTCATCCGCACCCTCATGAGCGAGTTCAGGGCGCTCGATCTATTATGGGAGTTCAGGAGACAACCTTCGACATCACCGCCATGGTGTCTCCTCGTGGCTGCACGCAGGTGAAACTGTGATCAGCAGGAGAGGGACTTGGTATTCGGGACAACACTCCGACAATGGGGCTATCGATGTTTTAGGCAGGACACCTTTGCGCCAGAAACCAAAAAAGACATACTTCGTACACCTTGTTTGTCCTTGAGCTTCGCCGACATAAGGTACTGGTTACTGTGCACACCTCAGGAGTTGGCCAGCAACACGACTTGTCGACACCCATCCACGCAATCATGAGGAATTTTTGGCGCAGATGTTGTCATCACCCTGGCACGGCAAGCTATGGAGATCTGAACGCAGAGCCTAGACCTGTCCAGGTCAAGCCATGGGCAAAATCTGGATACCCATTGGGGGTTTGAAGCTTCTGGTGGATCGCGCCCTGCCCAGCTGCGCCCCCAAGAGACCCTCAAGCGCCCCGATTACCCACAGATGTGCCAAAAACAGTGTCAACGTCACGCAAGCGACCCTCAGCATCCCCCAGCCAGCACCCGAAACGGACAACAACTACTTTCTTACCAGGCAGCCCCAGGCAAGGGAGAAAACGTTCAGCGGACTCAGCAGGCTGGCTGGAGGGATTGAACAATCTCGAGAGAAACTTCCCACAACAAGGGGTTGGATTGCGGAGCTCTGAATGCCTGGAACAATGCACCTTGGACGTCGAGGTACGGAGTACTCGGTAGTTAACCGCTATTGTCGACCCATGTACATTGTTCCAGGCGCTCAGCCTCTGGTCTGGATGAACTCAATGGCATGGGAGACTCACCGCCCTCCGCGGTCACCGAATCGACCTGTGGCCTCGGATAGGAGAGAATGGGGACAGCTAGCGACCCCCCGAAAGCCTCCTCCTGGCCATGCGAAGGAACAATAACCCAAAAGTGCTTTGAGGCTTTCGTGGACCACCGTCAGCCAGAATCCTAGACTCGAGGGAGCGGGCCATCAGCCTCAGATCACGAAATCCCCTTCCAAGACAACGCCATACCTCCTCCTGCGTACTACACACTTGATGGCCAAAACAAACATATAATAGACACGTGGACCTCCTCTCTCTCTCGCTCTCTCTGGGCGATATCGATATCTCTGTTACTTGGCTCGATCATCATTACATCAACGAACCCCAGCCACCAGCATTTTCTGCCCCCAACATCCACTCAACTGACCCCCCTCCCCCCTTGGCGAAGCTCGAAGCCGCGTATCCCCTCGGAAAACAAGCCCATCATCCGATCCCGCAAGTCATTCCACTGGTGACTGGGTCTCTTGGTTCTTGGGAACCACCCCCCGCATCGCTACCCAGTTTTTTGGTCACAGCTGATGCAAGCAACGACATCGACATCTCTCACCCCACTTGTTCAAACCACCCCCCAACCTCAAGGGCTGGCCATATCAATGGCAGCATATCTGCTTGGCTTTGTCTTGTAAGTATTTCTCTCTCAGTCTTGTCTGTCTTTTTTCTCTTTGAATCAATATCCTCTGTACAACTACTCGTCGGCGACCATGATCAAGAATCTAATGCGATTGCTCTTCAGCACTGGATTCTCGTTTGAGAATCACCGAGATGACGATTTCTTCAACGAACCCTCGACTATGCGGCCTCGATTGACTGCTGCTGCAGCCGCCAAAGAGGATGGTTCCACAGAGCTACTTACGCCGCTGTCCTCATCCTCGACATACCAGGTGGTGGCCAAAGGACTTCCTGGCGCGACAATCCATTATGCAGCACCAAGTGCTTGAAGAAGCCGGGGCTTGATTCATTCTCCTTCACAGCATCATTACGACATCCTTATGAACATGAGCAAGCGTCATATTCATCCCTTTGTGCTTGAGCATGCAATGCGATACCATGTACCTCGTACAGCCGAGGCAATTACAGACTGGGCCATTTGGGGTCCATGCTTTGCGCCTGTACGACAGTGGCGAAAAGCTTCCGCCGAGCATGACCATCACAACATTGTTGGAGTTTTGAGTGCAGCCTGTGGACCTGCACTACGTGCACACGGACGACCAGTATTATGAGCATTCACCTTTCGCAACCTCCCGACCCCGCCCTTTGCAGCACTACGACGGTAACACAAGGTCATGCGTATCCTATCCTTTTGGTCTTTTGCGCGGGCGTGCATGAATGGCGCCACGCCGAACGCCACTTGTCTCACTTGGAGAGTCGGTAGTTGCGCACATTTCCGCCGGAACCACCAAAGAATATCTCTAGATCAGATACCTAGCGGAAGAGAGTTTTCCACACTCTACTTACCACACGGGCCTATTTTGTCGAGCACACGCGCACGCACGCACAAACCCACGAATTTCCTTTTTTTCCCCTCCCCCCTCTTGCGCAACTACGACGCAAAAATGTCAAGAAAGCTTGCTGGCTTGACAAGGGGAGCAACGAACGACCACTTTATGATTTGCATATAACTGTTATCCACGACGATATGATACCACACACGATACGAGGCTGGGATGGAGATGGAGATGGAATTGGAGGTGGAGATGGGCGGATGTCTTTTTTGCTGCGATTTGTTACCGTCTGAATTTTGCCGGATCAATCACCCTTCAGGTTATGTTAGAGAGACAGTCATCAGCATTAGTTTCGAGATCTAGAAGAGAGCGAGAGCAGTTTGGGCAACCAGGCAGTTTCTGCGGTTCAGTCCAATCTACTGCTAGAAGGAGGATTAACAATCGATACCTAGTCGATAGTCTCTAGTCCATGCTGCCAATAGCATCGATGTCAAGTTTTAGTCCCCTTTTCTTGCCCTTTTCGCTTTGTTTTGCTGTCCCCATTTACATACCGTAGATATTATAGGATGAAACTGCCAACAGGCCGGTCTGTATGTAGTATATCCGACTGATAGTATGGCTACTTTTCGTTAACGGCGCGAGTGCTTCTGCTGCTGCTTCTCCCGCCGCCGCCACCACTGAGGCCATTGGTGATCACGGATATGGTAGACTATCTTCCTCCTGCTTGGTCATGCTTGGTCTTTGTCTTACTCCTGTCGTCCGCGGCTCGTGCGAGTCGTGCGACTCGTACGACTTCTGTAGCTTTCCCTCATATTTCCCCCAGTGGGTCAGTGAGCTTGCCCTTACCCTTATCCTTATCCTTGCACATTTCTGTTCCAATGCCCAATCCCGTCCTCATGTCTCAAGACTCGGTCTCGACTCGACGGCCTATCTTGATCGTCCACATCACGTCGAATCCTGCCGGTGGATAGGTCTATATATTATATTATAGTCACGTTTTATGTTATGTACAGTGGCGGCCGTACAGGGGCACAAGTGACACATGCACGAGAGAGGCCGAGGCCGAGGCCGAGCTCGAGCAGGAGCATATGGTTCCCTCGAAGGAAACCCCCGATTGAGATCATCTTTCCCCCTTCCCTGCCCATGGGATGCTTGGAGTACCGTATCAGCGCAGCAGCGGTGATCTTTTCTTTTCTTTTCTTTTCTTAATTTGACAACTCTTGCTCCCTACCTCGTGGGAAAATCACAAAATTGGCCCAGTGTGGCTATCTAGAATTCAACATGCTTTTTCGTCCTTTCGTCTCAATCTTTTGTGGTCAAAGGATAGGGGAGCAAGAGCTCGAGCTCGCTCGGTGTCCAGCAATCGACCATTGTCACCAAAGCATGAGATGCAAAAGGCCGGAAGAAGAAAAAGGCATGGACTGGCTGACCGCATCGAGAGAGCGGCTTTCACAGGATCCTCTATATATTCATTCGGATATGACTTCGTGTTAAATTCTGGGCGGAGATACCCCAGGAGGCGTTTGTCGAGTGAGTGCAGTTGCCGGTGGCCGAGCATCCTGCGAATCGTCTGTGACTTTTCTCGCGCCTCGGCCTGTGGGCGTTCCTTTGATCAAGTTTCGATTTGTAGTAGTGACGGCTGCATCAATAGCACGGCACCTCTGTTCGACTCATCTCCGCCTAGCACTGACACGGGCAGGTCGAACCCACTGACCATTCTGAGCAGGAGAGCGACGTGAATGTCCGGATCTCCTAAGAGTTGATATTACACGCCAAGACGAAATCAGGCACTGGACTTCCACATGGCGGCCAGGAAGAACACAGTCCTCATCCATTTCCAAATGATGATGGTGATATCGCCCCGTGCAAAGCTGGAGTCCCACACCTCAAAAACTATCGGGGGAGCACGACGTGGCAATTTCATCGCACAGGCATCCTTCTTAAGAAGGAATTTCTTTCCGGACATGCAGCTTACCATCGACAAAGTCAGGAGCTTTTGTATGTTGAAGAGGTCACACGTGCCCTGAAGTACTCATGGCATGAGATAGCCAGAAAGAAGTCCGATGGCCAGATCCGCACAAACTTGCTGTTTTAGCGCGCCATCTTGCTTCCTGTTGTGTCGTCAACGAAGCCATAAAGTGGTATGGGGGGCGGAAACATTCAAGGGATGCTGGTCCCCCAGAAGGAACGGGCGGTTTCAAATGTAAGCGTTCGATATCGAGATCATTGAAGTAGGGCGAAAGGTGACTCTATTTGCTGTGATTGTCCCGGAACTGATGTCGGTAGACATACCCGGGTCTCCCGGGACCACGTCTAGAAGGATAGCGTTGCGAATAGGACTGCGACTTGGGCGATGCAAACACACAACCTCCCAGCAGTGATGCTGTAGTTCCTCTCACTCATACGTCGCACATCAAGTTGCCAAAACGACGCTGGTCGGCTTGCAAAGCTCCATCGGGAAATAGCAAAATGGCCCAACTGGACCGTTCTCCTCATGGTCGCATTGTGTCCACAGCCCAAACACACCTCCGGATCTCACGCCTCCTGGCTGGACGCCTTCCAACTGCCACTGGTCTTGGCCGCCGTAATTGATGATGTATCTCCATCTTACCTCTCGTCCGCCTGGGACAAGGCTTGCGCAACCTCTTACCCCAATGACCGGCCGGTGCATGCCAGCATGGCCACGTGAAAGGCCAGAAAAGTATAACACGGGTAGGTCAGTACACACGGGAAGGGACGTCATTAGACGCGAATCAGAGGCAACTGTGTCATCGAGCTTGAGTTCGAGCTTCATCAGATCGCCACAGTCTTCAGGCTCATCGTCCAGGGTTGGTCGACCGGGATGATCACTAGTCCAGGCGTTGAACGTGACAAGATCAGAGTAGTCGAGCCAAGAGTACGTCCCTAACCATGCCCCAGTGACGCGCGCCCAGTCATTGGGGATCGTGGGATCGGGCAGTGTGCGGTGAGGGAGGGAAAAGCAGAAACCTTGGGGCATCGCGATGCGGCCTTCGACGCACATGGAAAAATTGCGGCTGATGACGCTGAAGACAGCCTCGAGCAGAGCCCAGTCGACCTTCCCACTGCCGTCCCTGTAAAAGGGACCGTAATCATTGTCCGGCCCACTCAAGCTCCAATTGTACACTTTCCGCCTCGCTGCACCTCTAGCCCTGTGCTCGATGCGCTCGCGAGTGGTGAGACCATAAGCTACATGGAGTCTGCAGGCGGACTCCGGTCGATTCTTGTCATTCTCGCTTGCGGTCATGCTTCTGGTGAAACGCAGTGTCGTGCCCAACAGGCGCTCATCGGATCTGGCGCCTTGAGGCGTCCTCCGCGTCCCTACATCGTGGATGAGACTCTCGATGCCGTCCCGGTAGGGAGTCAGACCGGAGAGGATTTGAAGGTTCAACGAGGTTGTCCGGTCGTCCTCCTTGGGAATTTGGCCGTTAGCAATGTCACGAGGATTGGGTGCAAATTTGGCCGTGTCGAGGATGTCGAGCAGCGCATTAAGATAGGTTTCAGCACGACTGTCAAGACCACACCATTTGGACTGGACACTTCGTAAAGCCATCAACCTAGTAGAGAGTTCGCGATGCCAATCCCACTCGCGCTCTGCTGCCAAGGGCGTTGGATTGGGCATCATGGACCAAGCATCATTGGGATCGTCAAAGACATGCAAAAAGGCCGATCTCCAGAGAAGCTGGTTTTGGGGACGAACAAAGTCATGCGCAGCCTTGCAAGTTCGGCCAAAGCTGGCGATGACCGCAGGGGGGAGATATGAGAGGATGTGTGCGAGGATTTCCCTGGGCAAACCTAGAACCTCCATGGCCAGGTTGGGACGAGAGCTGATGAGATTGAAGTGCAACGACAATCAAGGCGAGGGATGGAAAAGGAAGCGATGCGAGGATGGCGGAGGAATGTGGTGAAGGTTAGGTTCCTAGATCGCCAGTAGTATTCAAGGTCGCCAATCTCTCTTTAGCAGGCTGCGCATCCTATTGCCCCTCACTTGACTGCTTTGAGCCACCTGTTTCATCCCTGCGAAGGGACCCTAAGCCCTGTGTGTTGGTGGCACAAATAATGGTTTAAGGGGAATGAGAGATGGAAGCGTAGGTGCGTAGCCTCTTGCGAAGCCAAGGAATCAAAATGCGTAGAGAGGAGATGGAATGATCATGTACAAGGCACAAAATCTGCATCTATGAGTGCTTGAATGCTGCTGTAGGCACCGAGGATGTACACAGTACGAGGGACTCGGTATCTGTCAAGCCACCCAGAGTTGCTCGTTTAGGCCCCCGTGCACCGCCCATCGTCAAGACACGCCGTCAAATCTCCCCTTCCAAGACACCAACCATCGCTGCCAATCTCAATCTCACCCTCTCACCACAGACCCCAGTTCGCCAGTAACCGCTCGCACAGCCGCAACACAGTCGCTTGCAAGTCGAGTCCCTCGTTTCCTCATGTCGAAGTCCTGCACACATATTAAGAGGTACTGTCAATATCGCAGCATCTCCTGACCACTTTTTCTCTTTCTCGAAGCCCACCAAATCACCCCACAAATTGTGTCTGTTCTATCATACACCGAGACATCCTCACCACAGGATTCACCGCTAGCCCCTACAATGCCTCTGAAAGACTTGCTCAAGAAGAAGGACAAGATCGATGACGATGCCGGCCTCCATGGCGCCCCTCTGCCTCAGGCGAACCAATTCACCTTCGTCCGTACCGACACACACACAGAAGAATATATCAATCCACCTGGGTTTGAGAACGATCGGTACTTCGCTGCGGTTGGTGAACCAAAGAGTCCTTCTCCCTCGAGACGCTCATTTGGCCGATTTCGAAAAAGCCAGAGTCCCGGTGCTGCCGACTTGTCCTCCCCAGACAAAGAAAAGAAGGAACATCGACGACTGTCTGAGCGGCTGCATCTGAACAGGGACCATTCCGCGAGCACCAGCTCTGTCAATCTGCCTTCTGACCTTCCTGACATTGTTGATGCATATTCTGAATCTGGTGATCGTCAAGAGACGGAGGCCAAGTGGGAGGAACGTGCTACCATTCTAGCCAGCAAAAGTCCCGCCATGCCGGCTCATGCTTTGACAGGCGATCTAGAGTCTCTCAGCTTGGGACCCCCAGGTCCACCTTCATCCCGCCCTCGAAGCATCAACGACCCAGAGAGTGACATTGACATCCAGAAGGCGATTCAACTCCACGAGTCTGGTGATCTCAGGGAGGCAACCCAAATGTTCCACCAACTTGCAGAGTCTGGAAACGTCTTATCCCAGGTCTTGTATGGACTGTCTCTTCGCCATGGATGGGGGTGTGAACCCGATCCCGCAAAGGCAGTTTCCTACCTGTCGGCAGCAGCGTCCAACTCGGCCACCATCGAGTCCGATGCTCTGAAGGCTGGAATGAAAAAGGGAGGCGCTGCCAAAGGAGAACTTGTGCTAGCAATCTTCGAGTTGGCAAACTGCTTCAGACATGGCTGGGGGGTTCCGGTCGACAAGGTTGCAGCAAGGCAATATTACGAGACAGCGGCAAATTTAGGAGATACAGATGCCATGAACGAAGCTGCTTGGTGCTACCTTGAAGGATTTGGAGGGAAAAAGGACAAGGTGAGTTTCTGTGTCTTTTTTCCTCGCCCTGGAAACCTGTTGCTTTGGCAGCCCAACTACCGCGTGTGCCTTTGATATCTTTGTCCATCCATCAGCACTTACACCCCTGCCCCCTTTCCTCTCGACACGTGATAAGCAGCAGCAGCACCAGGCCAGCCAGCCAACTCAGCTGAGCCTCATCCGCCCCCGAATGGCTTCCGACCATGAGGTTCGGGTGTAACGCAGTCTGACCCATATCGGGAATGCTATTACTCGGATGCGGCCCTTCTGACACAAACTTGGGCGTCCTACGGCCCCCAAATACGCGAAATACCCCAATACGGCTCCCTCTCAATGGCAGCTTCACTTTGGGCAGCAATGCAGAAGCCACTCACCCACTCAGCGGCCAGCTCTAAACCTCTTGTCCCCGTACCTTGCATTAGCCTCAAGTCATGCTGAACTCCGCGAATCACGGTCAATGTTTCACTCGGAGAAATATATGGCTACTGACACATGGGGCTTGCGACATAGTTTAAAGCAGCGCAACTTCTAAGATTGGCCGAAAAGAATGGTGCAAAGACATTGGGAAATTCCTGGTAAGTCATGGTCTCCTGTCATTTTGTCCCAGAACTGCCTATCACCCGATCACCTTGTCCCTCACCCAGCCCTTTAATCACACTCGCTCTGCGCATTTTCACACGAATTGGGTCGAAATTCCGGCGGTGTCCTGTATCCCAATGCCAAGATGTGCCTGATTGGCGGTCAAACTTTGGAGACAACTGATGTGACCTGTTTGGCGACCTGGGCCTCCACTACCAACCCAGCTTGCCTGCGCAGTGGTTCGTGTTGGACACTCCAACTCCCAAGGGCGAGGTGGCTGGGCCGCAGTGCTCGACGAGGCGCAACAATCCAAGGGTTTGAACCGACCGGCTCCTGACCTCATGGAGAACGTTAGATGTTTCATTTGTGATCCGGACAAAGAGCGGTGATGCGTGACTGTGTGCTGACATGTTGGTGTTTGTGATTATCAGGATTTGGAAGGAGAAATATGATCCACCAAAATGAGACCGTGGCTTTGCACCGTCCTCAGTAGCATGCCGAGGTCACTGTGGAACGATGGTCCGGTCATCTCTCGATCCAGAGACAAGCAAACACCGCGATATGACTCAAAATTACGACGAGGGAGCCGATGAACCCGACGAAAGATAGGCAAATTGAATAACGACCTTATCCACGACTGGCCCCTTGGGGCCCTGTCCGCCCTGGTATTGCGCCCCTCGCGCATCCACGGGGTCTGCCCAGGCAACCAGATCGAGGGACACTCTTACGTTGCTCTACTATTCCCAGTTTGTTGATATCTAACTTCAGAAAGGATTCAACCCGTGAAACGCCCAGGCAAAAGGGTAGCTATCGACAGCGCTGTGGCCCATTCTTGGATATCTAGGTCGTGTCGTTGGTTAGTCGTTGTGGAGATGGATGAGGGCCGTGCCTGCATGATGCAGGGGCCTGGGAGGGAACTGCATCCCTTCTCGTCCCTTAGTCCGGGGATGGACATCTGATCACAAAGGTTTGTTCTGGCCGCGCGGTTCAGCATGCCAAAGGTCCCATTGATATTGCCTTTTCCTTGGTCAGACCGCGGACCATTGACGTTGACGACGGCCATCACCGATGGAAGGGGGGTTACCCGTTGTACCCGTTGACTTGGTTGATCATGGGTGGTCAAGCTCGAAGCGAGTGAGCTCGGTGAAACGACAGACGTCAAAAGCAAGGCAATTCAGAGCCAGAGCAGAGGAAAGCAAGACAAAGCAAAAAGCACATGCCCGTGATAGAACAGAATGCTTGCTCGCTCACACGGATGGATGGCTGCCCTGTGGGTTTGGGTCCTTTCGGAACCTTTTGCACCTGTCTGGCCACTGGGCCACCTTATCGAAGCTGATAGACGTGGAATCCCAAGAGCAGATGGCCTGATCCCCAGGATCCCCAGGAGATACCAAACAGAATCCAGAAGCAAAGAGCTCGTGAAGTTGTTGGGTTTCATTTGCCCCCCCAATTTTCAAAATATCTCATCGCCTCTATCTCATATGCTCGGGACATGTGGTGCTCGGCAGCCCATTTCATTTCCTGTGTCTTTTTCCCGGCCCGAGGCATGTTCTCTTCAGACGGTGCTACATGAGGGAAAAAAAGGCGTTATAAAACTGTACGTCGACTGTTTTGGTCGTAACATCGTAGCGGGGGCTCTGGATTTGCCCTCGAGTTCATCCTGTCCATCGACCGACCTGGCCATCCCTCCCTGGCCCCTCCTATTCATCCAGATTTGTGGTCATTCGTTCCCCTATGCTCGGTCCCTATCCCTTCATTTGCTCTCGTGGGAGAGTATCTGTCCAATAATAAAAGCCCTCCGGTGTCTGATTGTCTTTCTGATAATACCCTGACCTCTCGGTTTCGTGTCGTTGCTCTCCTGCTCCCCAGCTTCCATCCCTAGATCTTCCGAGTTGTCATGCTATGTGCACCCCTTCCCCTCCCTTCCCTTTCCAATTCCCCTCCGAAATAATAAGTGCAGAAACAAAAGAGAAAAAGAGTTTTCATGTCATAGGCCGTTAAAAGTTCTGGGTCATCATAATCAATCATGTCGTGTCCTATCGTATCAACTGATTTCATATCCTGATCAAATTCCAGGAAATCCCTAAGTGTAAAAGAGATAAGGAAATTGTGCCCTGAAGCATATGAGTCTTTCGCTTTCGTAGGTTTGGTTAATCAGACCTGCCCGTCTGAAAAGAGAATGTAGCTTCAAAAGGGAGAATGTAACAAAAAAGAAAAACAAAAGGGATCCCTCCACCACTCCGAATACCCTTGCAGAAAGGAAAAGGGCATTGTCGGATTTGAACAAATTTGCTCGTCCAAGGATCAAGGAGCACTGGTGTGGCAGGCTTCATCACTCGACCCTGGCAATCAGTTCGCGGAAGTCTCGAAGGACTTTCTCGGGGACTCGTTCGAGGAGCACACTCCGTTCGCGGGCTTTCCCACTAATACCACTCATTTTCTCGAGGCCATCCCTTTGAGCTTGCATATCTGCGAACAACTGCTGCATTCGGGTTGGCTTGACTTCGACCACATCGTCGTCGTCGAAAGCGCAGTCAGGACTACTAATGTGGTTGTATGAAGCGGCCGAGAGGGAGAATGCAGCTGCAGTTTGTTGGTGACGAGATGGGGCGGTGAGCGAGGCGTGGAGATTGCCGAGTGGAGTGTCAGAAGGTTGAGGGGTCATCCCAGACACATCCGAAAGTGCGTGGGGAAAACCGTTGCTGTCTAGCGAAGGAGCGGGCCGGCTAGGAAGAACCTCGTGGGTTACCTCCGGGCTCGAAGCAAGCACGGCCTGAAGGACGTTGCCGGCTTCAGCGCGATATGTGTCGGACATGGCGGGCATATTGGGTGCAACAACCGCGACCGAAGATGCGGCACTCGCTGCCCTGGAGCCGGCTTGCGACATGATGAAGGCACCAGAGAGTAAGCACATGTAGAACGTCTCCCAGCTGAAAGCGGCGTCGACCTTGACATCGGACTTCGTGGAAGTGTTTGGTTGAGTTGAGGAAGTATTGGGTCTTGGAGTAGCCTGTCGTTGCAACGACTCTGATTCTTCCATCTTCAAGTCTTCGCTGCTCATCAGGACAAATTCATCGTTCCATTGGTCCTCCAGGCCGAGATCCTTGAAATTCGAGAAGTCGTTGGAGAAGGCGTCGGATGCGTTGGAGCAGAAGGCACGAGCATGTTGATTGCGTTCCAGTTCCCTGACGGTGTCCCTCAAAATGGTGTTCATCCGCCGAAGCTCGCCGGTCTCCAGAGTCGACGTCCGAATGAGCTCCTCGTTCTGATATTTCATCTCGGCAATGCACTCCTCGAGGCGTTGACGTTCAAGTATCCACTGTTGTCTTTCATGGCTGAGAACGCTTTCAAATTGGCCGAGGGCTTCCTCGAGTTCATTCTTCTGGCTGATCAGAAGTTTCTTGTCCGCCTCCAACTTTTCGGCGTTTTGCTTTTTGCGCATGCGAGAATCAAGTCTGTGCAAAGACGGTTAGTTAGCAGACATCCATGAACAAGAGGTCGGAGTTATACATACGCTGCCTGTCGGTTTCGCAGTAATCGTTTCTGCTGTTTCAACTCCTTTTTCTCGTCTTCGTTTGTGGCCTGATTGATCAAGGCATCAATGGTGTTGATGTTTCGCTCGGGAGGGATCTCGAATTTGGCATTCTTCTTCCTGATACCATCGGACCTCAACACTAGTAGTGGGGACGCAGGTCTGTATCTGTGCCGTAGAATGCGGCTTGTCTCGGCAGCATCCGACGAAGTTGTCGAAGCCCAACCGCCTTGGCTAGACTGCGGCGACATGGAAACGGCCGAGGCGGGGTCTTGCTGGGAGAAACCCGAGAAGGTGACAGGTCCGCCGGGATACTGAACCTGCTGCTCAAAGGGCTCTTGGACCGGACCGAAGAAGGGAGTAGGAGTGCTGGCCTCAGACCGCGCCGACAATGCCCACTGTTGGTTTTGCATGAAGCCGGGACCGCAGTTTGCAGTGTTCATCTGACTGAAAAATTGGCCATTGGGATTCGACATTGGGAGCGAGGATTGCGAGTAATGGCGGGTAGGTCCCATGACACCATGAGGTCTCTCCTGCCAGACATGGGCCGATGCAGGATAATCCTCCTCCAGCTTTGTAATTGAGGCACGTCGATTGTCAGAGGCATCGGTAGCCGTCATATCGGCGGGGGTAGAGGATTCAAAGACCTTGTCGTCGAGAATCGAGGAGGAATCGTCTTCGGTGAGAGCGGGTTTGACGTCCTCAGGCCACTGAGGTTGTCCATAAGGATAGTAAGTTTGGGGCCGATATTGCATCGCCATAGGTCCGACAGAAATAGGAATCGACGATAATAAATTTGTTTTGTTGCTGTGCCGATAAGATGGATGGATTAAGTGGCGGTGAGTGAAAAGGTGGGGAAAGGCTTCTTGGTGGGAGGGTTGTTGGGTTTTCTCGACACCACAAAAGTGTAAAGTCTTCAACAGCGCATAAGAGTGCCAGCGGCAATGAGCATATTGATGATTGCAGAAGTTCAAGATCAAAGAGGATGTCAGATGTTCAGAGATGGGGAAGAGACGAGGGAGAGGCCGTGGGTTTAGTACTATGTATTGCGAGCAGGACAAGCACCACACTTGGGCCGGTACAATACAATACCAGGAAGGGAAGAGGCAGCGGGGCAGGGATCCAAGATCAGAAACATGGAACCTGACGAGGAACTGTCAATGCCCCGTTTTCCGGTCTCTGGACGGGTCTGGGACGGGGTGATGTGAGAGGCAAGGGAGGTGTGAGAGGAGCGAGTAGTTGGAACTGGACCGAGGAGGGAGGGGGGACATCAGCTAAAGGAGGAATTCCTGGGTGGAGAGAGAAGAGCGAGAGAGCGAGAGAGAGGAAGAGTGACTCCGGCAAAGGACCCAAGCCTGAATTGGCCCTTTTCCCAAGGGCCCTTTTTTGCCATTCGACACCGAGACAGAGAACCAAGGTTGCAAAAAGCAGCGAGGAGGCCAGACAAACAAGACACGAGGAGACGAGGAAGCCCTCGGAGCCATGGTTGGGCGGACGAGAGAGAGCCAGGGTGTGGATTGGATGCTCTGTCAATTCTCCAAGCAACAGGCAGTTCGGGGCTTGTGCCTCTTTTTCCCCTTTGTTCCCTTTCCTTGACCTGCCGTTTGGTCTGCTTCGTTTTTTGGGCAGCCATGGTCCCCCAGTGCCAGTAACAGTGGCCGGAGTCGCGGTGCGTGCAGCATGCACGAAGTTTGCTTGCTCCCACGCCACGAGACTGGCTGCAACTGACTCCGCCCAACGGTCACCTTTCATGCGACCACCTTTTAGGTCGCTTCAGCTTTTTGCTCTCTGCTTGACTTCTCCTGATTAGGCCCGAATCGATTCTTTTCCGCCTCAGAATCCGAGTCTCCAGTTGCTCCCCCGTCGCCGAATCCAGACCGCAAGAGTGGCTGGTAGCTATGGTACTTTGGTGGCTTTGGCGTCTTTGTCTGAAGCGGCCAGCGAGCTTCGCGAAACCCACGACCCGCGACCCGCGACCCTCGAACGTCGAAAAACACTTGGGCAAATGGAGCAAATGAGGCCTGAGGTCAAAGGTCAGAGGCCAGAGGTCAGAAGACAAGAAGATGGACCAGTGACCCGATAGGAGACGAGCACGTCCAAGAGGCCAAAACGCGTCCTGTCCAGTGTCCTGCGCCCTTTTCCGACCATGACACCTCGCTGAAGTACCTACGGACATACCGAGTAGTAGTATTTGGTCCCAGATGTACGCGACATAACCTGCTTGCCTGCTCAGCCGATGATTTGGGAAAAACAAAACAAAGATGACCGGTGGCATGGGTGTCGATTTTTCCGCGAGGGATCCCTTGGGCTAGGCTTAGCTATTTGCTCTCTAGGCTCGGTTCGCTTCCTTCCTTGCGGTTCTGGTAGCGGTGGGCGCCGCTGGGAGCCATTATTCTCGGCCGGCACGGCCCTTGACTCGTAGCTGCACATCACATCACGCTTGGGACTTGTCCTTGTGAATCGCCCTCCTGACCTTCCTGTCCAGGCAGGGCGACCAGGGGCCAACTTGGGGACCGATCCGTCCTTCGTAGCCGGCAGCTTGGCAACACAGATTTCTTGTGTGGAAGGGAGATGGAATTGAAACAGTGAGCTCTGTATCCAACGTACCTGGTCTCTCCAACTAGGTCGACGGGATCTTCGTGACCCATTCCATATGTCCTCCTTTTGTTGGGGATTCACCCATTTTGGCCAAAACTGTGTGAACAGCCATGACTGCTTTCGGGCACAGTCATCCTTCTGCCTCGACATCTCCCACGTATACACCTCCTCGCTATGAGCAAATTCATGCTAACCAGGTACAAGTGTTTATAGAGGCCAAAGGGCTTTATGCACTGTTTTCCGTCTCCAATGAACTTTCTGCACCCTGTGTTCGAGCATCTAGAAACGACTATCAACAAGTGCCATCACTTGCAGACAGCATTTAACGCCTACAGTTTCAATGCAGCAATGATCGGACCTCCCAGGCCTGCCTGCACCAGGGCAACCCTTTCATATCCGTCCTTCTTCCAGTTGGGCAATGCAACTCTTGCAATGCCGCCATTCCACTCTCCTATCTTCATCAGTTCCCTGACGATGTTGCGATGAGGGATCTTCTTGGACTTGTTCGGGCCAGAGCGAGGCTTGACAATCTGCTCCACGGGATCGTACACGACTATCAACACATCGTACACCATATCCGCCTCCGATACCTCTGACGCGAGCCTCAGGTCGTTTCCAACCCTGTCAATACCAAGAGCCCAAGCCATGCCATTTCGCAGTTCCATGGCTTTCATGACGACCTGGTTGACGTTGTCCTTTGTTGCACCGATTCCGTCAGAAACGCCGTCGACGACGATCTGTGGCGTGAAGAGGCTGCTTCTTCCCCATCTAGTCAAGTACTGACGTTGTCGCGCGTCCCACTGTGTCGAGCCGAAGGTGTCCTCCCACTTGCTTGACGGGTTCCAATACGTCACGTCGTATGTGAGAAGCAGGAGGTTCGGGTTGTTGGTGGCGTCTTGAATAAGCGGAATGGCTGGTGGGCAAGATGCACACCCTTGAGACTGAAAGAGCTCCACGACCGAAAGAGGCATGATGTCCACGTAGCAGGCCTGTGTATGAGTGTGGCCTTGGTCGATGGACATTACGCAAGCGAGCGGTGCTTTCCGCTTCTTGAAGAGGTTGAAGAAGGAGGCCATATTCAAGGTGCTGGATGAATCAATGATGATCTTTCTCTGAAGAGCAAAAACAATGAGGAAATATATGGAATTACTCGAGATCAAAGTGTCAATGTTGATGGATATGAAGAAGAGAAGTGCGCAAACTCAGACCTTTATAGGTCTCCTCCCATCACTATCTGCCAGCCAAGATCTGAAACACTGGGCGATGCTCTGCCTCTTCAGCATCCAATTTCAAATATTTCGTTCAGAGCATACACCGAAGCCTGCAGTTCAGGAAACAGCCTGGGAAGTCATAGGCACATGGACCAATCGCGCCTCTCGATCCCGTCTCGCTCAGCCGCATCACTCTCAGGCCTCCCGAGCTTGAGTGTCAGTTCCTGCATGGATCATCTCGAATAAAGGTGCCTGGAATCGCGCTCTACTCGGTACAGCACCCCTCGACCTGTTGTGGCCCCCAAGTTCGATCCGAGAAGCAGTGTTAATGTATGCCAGGGGACACCAATCAGGCAAGATCAATGGAAAGCCACTAGACTCGTTCGGGTTGCATTCCTCGAGATGCGAGATACGCTCTGGGTCATGCTTGACAGGAGTACGCCAATATATGCATTTCACAGGGCTGGCTCGTGAGAAAGCACACTTCACCGAGTACGGACCTCGCATCTTGAGGAGAAACCGACTTCCAATTTGCCGCCAGGACTGAGGAGGCTGTTCCTAGTTCTCCGCGCAGGAGGAATCCAAGAATGATGTGATGTGAGTTGAGCAAACGACACTCTAATGATGCAAAGGCGCTCAGATTGAGGGATTTATTTTAGAACAGCTGTCCCAGTTATCAAACACGAAACAATACAGCCGAGAGCAACTACAAAAGGACTGGAGGTCGCCATATCTTCGGAAATGATCGTAACCCTTGGCATAACGCATATCCTGCTCCCTGCATCACACCTCGCTGCTCCAACAGCCGCATGGGCTCTGTTCAAGCTCTCTTTTTCTCAACAATAGCTTCTTCTTCGGTAAGGTATCCGTACACCCGTCCTGCCTGTGCTTGCGGGTACTTGGCCTTGTCGTCAGAACCGACGACCATCTCCAGATGACCTGGGTACGTTTCTCTCACAGTGACGACCTGCCTCCATGTTTTCGCAGCTGAAACACCGGCACAAGTGTCCTGCAACCTCAACGACGGGGTAGAGTTTATTGCAAGCGCTATCAGCTCTGCAACCGTGGTCCAGGAGGCCACGAGTCCCTCATTTCGGATAACAACCTTGTAGATGAGGAACAGCGCATGGGCGGCGGCAATAGCGGAATGAATCAAAAGGACAATGATTCCGAATTGTACGGTCTTTGAGCCTTCCCAACGATAGCCGTACCCGTAGCGCTCAAATATGGGGTCAATACGAAGCCAGTTTTGGACATCGGCGGCGGTGGAGTTTAAAACGGTGTCTTCACCGCCTTGTGCAGTGCTGACCGGGAACCTGCCTACAAGACTTCCATCCTTGGTCTGGTCGGTCAAGAACATGGGCGCTGAGTATGGGTATAGTCCGTTGCCAGCAATGCGGGCCAAACCGTCGGTAACGACGCCGGCCAAGAGGGTGGATATCATGGTGGCTCGATTCTGCCGGACCTCTGCAGTCGTGATATTCACATGTTTGCCCGTCTCAGAACTTCCGACAAATGGCGATGAGAAACTGTTTAGCACCTCACCCGTAACTTGGGTGTCTTGCATGACCGCTTGCTGGAGCATGGCTAGAAGGGCTGGAGTGGGCCCCGCAACGAAAGTAATGTTCTGATTAATGGCGTTGGCAAAGCCCATGTCGATGGTCATGTTCTTGATTGGTTGATCGGCCTCGCCTCTCTCATGAGGCAGAAAAAGGCAAGTGTCGGTCAGTTTTCCTTTGACGTTGAATGTAACCTGGTCGCTAGTCCGCGGTTCGTAGAAGACGTCGACGGGGATCCATTGGGCATATATGCTACATGCATGGATTTCTGTTCCCTGCTTCACAGTCTGGTTTTTATCGTCCACATTGATGTATTCCACGGGCACTCTGATCGCCGCCCCAATTGCCGGATTGTCGGCACCCACTGGCATAGGGACCCAGTCGAATGTCGTGTCGTTGAGCGTGCTGTGGTACGGTAAGATGTAGTCCTGGCTCGGAAGCTGCTTGTCTGGAGTGAAACTGGGAAAGTTGACATGGGTCCGAGCTTCGGCCTCCGAGACACTGTCGTAGTTGAACCCATTGCACATGACTTCGACTCTGGGTGCATAGATGGGCCCAGGGAGGGTGAGCCTAGGCTGCGCACTGAAAAGAGCGAGGCCCTCCCAGTTGTTCCGAGCAAACGTCCAATACGCCGTCAACGCTCCCGAGATGAAGCTGTTCAACGACACGGCAGATGCTCGACCGTCAAAGTCGCTGGCACAGCTCTGCGCTGACAAGACTCTTCGAGTATCTCCACGGGCATCAGGGAAGCTGATGTTGGTCCCTGAGCTGGAATTGGTGAACAACAGATTGCCCGCCCAACTATAGGTATCTCTAAAGCCTCCAGCTGGGCAAAAGTCCTGAAGGGTGGTCGATACGGTAGCACTGACGCAGTCGATTCCTGAATTGGGAGCTGTCGCGCTGTCGCGGGTCACATCCGTTGGCCATAAAACAGTGCTCTGATTGAAAACGTAGAACGGGAACACATCATTGATGAAAGGCGTGCTGATGCTGAACCAGTTGAGAGATGGGATGACAGCAATGGCAGAAGACGGACCAGCCAACGTCGCCAGGATGGTAGCAAACAGCGAGAGCAACCAGAAACGCCAGTAGTGTGCTTTGCCGGTCCATATCGAAGACCAGAAGCCTTTTGTCCGTAGATAATCTCCGGAGCCGATGGCAAAACTATTGGCGAGCATGCCCAGAGGAAGTCCATGATTCCCAATCAAGTGCGCTTGGGCGACATGCATGACAATCGTTCCCAATGAGGCAACCAGGACCAATTCGTGGAGTTTTGCTGCCAGCTGGAGGGCGTTCAAGGCGCCGCCCTGGGTGATGCCAGGTAGGATTTCGAAATTTGGATCCATCAAATCCATCCAGTAGCGATTGCGGAAGCTCAACTGTGCAACCGCCAAAGTGACCGCACTGGCAACCCAATGCGGAAGCAATTTATGACAGTTTGCCCAAAATCCTCTGCGGATAGCCTCTTTAGGCCCCTCGAGTGACTGACCGAACGTCACGGCAGGGTTAGGAGTAGGGATATTGTCTAACTCGATCTTCTCATATTCGACATATCTCTCCTGCGGGCTAGACAGACTCTCGACAGTGTAGCTTCTTTTCGCGGCCGGGATGATGGGATCGAGGGATTGTTGGGAACCAAGGCCTGCCGGTTCTGGATCCCCGTTGAAAAGCTTTCCATACAAAGAACGAGAGGCTCGGCGACCTGCGCCTATGTGAGCCATTGTGAAATGTGAAAAGAACGAGTGACCTCGTAGAATGATTGTGTTGAAGAATAGCGACTCGCCACACAGCGGAGCAGGAAAGTTCAGAGTATATGCCTCTGGCAGCCTTCCCGAATTATGCTCCGCGAGCGAGGCATGCGAGTCTGAAGCAGGGGGTCGTCACAAATGGAGGTGGCTAGATCACTATATGAACGTCGGTCAGCAAGCTTGCTCACCTGGAAATGTGTCAGCTCCTTGAATGGCCCGTTCAATTGCGACATTGTAGATGGATGCGCCACGAGGGGCCAGTCCTCGAAAAGCAGAAGCACCATCAGCCTCACCAGGCGAGAGGATCCCATGTGGCGCTCTGCACACCACATATTCATGCTAGAAAGCGTCAAACTCGACCCAGACTTGAAACCTAGCGATTGAACTGAGGAGGTCGAAGTAAGCACTAAAACCATTCGCCAACAATGGCCAACGTTTCAATTCCGATTTTGTGCAAAGTACCCTCCGAGTCACCGTATCGGGAGTTATTCAGTCACCAGAAAGAGAAGAATTCCCGTTGCCAGAAGGGAGAAGACGAACTACCAGGGACGACATTGACAGCGAGCGGGTGTTGAGGAAGGACACGATGGTGACGATGGAATATCAATTTCCGGACGGGGAATTTTTCGAACCGAACCGAACGCAGTCTTGGATCCCAACCCAATCCACAGCAACCATGTTATTACCTCATTACCTTAACGTGACACGAGATATACTCATCAAAAGAGCCGCAGGGGCCAAACTACAACGATCAGAAATATGCCGACGAATGAGCATGCCTAGTCGCTTGACCTCTGTACAAAAGACTGAATTCCTCGCAACCGTGCAGATCTACCAGCCTGATAGAGCACCCATCCAACTCTTTGTGCCATTATACATTCATTCATTCAGAAGCTGACCAGAGGCAGATCGAGGCAGGTCCGACTTTTCTATGATGTCGAACGCAGATTCCACAAAGAGAGTCCTGCCAGATCATGCTTGTTCCTTCCTCCTCTCTGTGGCGCTTAGGATCTGATTGCGCTTCCTCGACCTACAAGTACCACTCTTTGCATTTCTTCTCCGAGCCGAGCCAAGGAAGGATTCAATAATTCCCACTTCGCGTTGCGACTATGTCTCCGTTTCTGACCCGGCGCCAGAAGATTGTTGAACTTACGAGTACCATGTCTCGCACTGTGTCTTTCCCCCTACGCCAATCAGAACCAGTTCGTTCAAGTCCTCCGAAATGCCAGGAGTGCTCGAATCCAAGTTGGACATTCCAGAGTCCGTTGTTAGTTTTCAACCGGCAAATCTCCCCCTCACACGTTCTCGCCTAGCATTCTTGGGCCACATTCAGATTACACGTGCAAAGACCCTGAGGGTTGCAGGAGATGTGCCGAATAGGATGTGCCAGTCCGAGGGAGCAACAAAGATAAGCTAAATGTTCCTTGGGTGTAACTTGGAAGTCGTGCTCGAACAAGTGTTATCGTTGTGGTTGGTCACAGGTCTCACTTGGTTGACAAAGACGTACCGAGAAAGCAATTACTGTCTGATTGGCCTGTACGAGTATCAGGTTCACAATGGCTGTGAAGAGGCAAGCCAAAGATTGGCTTTTTTTCAAAACGCCGGGCACCAAGAGCGAGATTCCGATGGTTTTGGTTACTTCTCCGGGGACCTCGGTGGTCAAACCGGTCTTCGTCAAGATGTCTTGACTGTTGTTGACCTCTCAGAGCAATGCCGAACGACAGTGTACCCGATTTTGCGACGGCTGTGGTGTCTCTTCTAGGCATCTGCGCTGCTACCTCAGAAATGCGGGGATTTCGGCCCATTTGAGGCTTGAAGACAGGCTATCCCACAGCTTGGTAGCATTGGCTTCAGTTCTTGAGTGGAAATTCTCCTTGGCTTGGATCAGTGGCGCCGACAGCCAAGACGGAAGCATGACCCAGCAACTATGGTTGGTACAGACGTTATCTGATCGACCAGACCAGTTAAATCATGGTCACTGACGAGCAGGACGTGATGGTCTTCGACAGCGTGCTATTCAGATCCCTGCAATGCAGGTGTTTCTCGAGTCCCGAGCATCAATCGACGATCATGCTGTAAGCGACCCTATGGAACATCATCATTGCAACAACCGCGTTCTTGGACGACACAAATTCCTTTCTATCATGAACAGGAAGGAAGGCCGGCATGACACGGCCATTTGGTAGGTCTTGGAGAGGTATTTGAGGTCGATATCTCCGACCAGGACCCTTCATTCTGTGCCTCTTGTCCAATTCTCTCTGTCCCGCTCACTCGTTGTTGATTGACCTGTGACTTCCAAGATGTACAATCATATGGCAGCAGGGTGGTTTTACTCACCCAGACAGATCGCCCGCTACTTCCTCACTCGACCGACCAGCCTCAAGCCTCCTCGGACTCGACTGCGGAACCCATATCACATCCTCAGGGAGCTCGACAAGCACCAATGGCTAATGTTTTGGGCAGGCTTCCTCGGATGGACCTGGGACGCATTCGACTTCTTTACTGTTTCCCTTACCATCACTGAAATCGCAAAAGACTTTGGCGTGGAGAACTCGGCGGTCTCGTGGGTGCGTGCCCTTGAATCTTTGCATGCTGAACCAAATTTGACGTATCAACAGGGCTTGACATTGACGCTCATGCTGCGCAGCGTAGGTGCGTTGATATTTGGATTTGTATCAGACCGATATGGTCGCAAATGGCCTATGATCGTCAACCTGGCTCTTTTCATTGTCTTGGAGCTGGCGTCAGGATTTTGCAACACGCTCCCTCAGTTCCTCGGGGTCCGGTCGTTATATGGTATTGCTATGGGCGGTGAGATTGGTTGTTGCCTGAAGGAACAATCGCGCAGTCTAACTTGTGCCAGGTCTTTTTGGCCCTGCTGCAGCCACAGCTCTCGAGGACTTGCCCTATGACGCTCGTGGACTCTTGTCGGGTTTGTTTGAGCAAGGTTATGCAACAGGCTATCTGCTTGCTTCTATCTTCTATCGTGCTGTAAGTTATCGACTCGGCTTTTGTTGCTTGGCTGCTACTGATCACATGCAGCTTGTTCCCACTACCTCCCACGGCTGGCGATCGCTGTTCTGGTTTGGAGCTGCCCCTCCAGTGCTCATCATCGCTTTCCGTTGGTCGCTTCCCGAGACAAACATGTTTCAGGTAATGGCCGCCGAGCGAGAAGCACAGCTCATTGCAGACAAACAAAGAGGCGATCACCCCCATGTCAAGTCTGCCGCTCTCAAAGCATGGGCCAGAGACTCCTGGGTAGCTATCAAACAGAACTGGATCCTCTTTGTAAGCTTGTACCTGGCCATTTCGGCGGTTGTTGCCGACCCTGAAGTGGACCTACATTGAGTGTGCTGACATTGATATGAAGGTGTATTTGGTTGTCTTGATGACTGGTTTCAATTCATGCAGCCACGGAAGGTGAGCTGCTATCCTGTTGTCCCTGAGAAACGACCGGAAGAATGCTCACGAGACAAATCAGCCAGGACTTCTACCCGACCTTCCTGAAGAATCAAGTTCTCCTGGGCCCGACCGACGTGACCGTCATTAGCTGCATTGGTCAACTGGGAGCTCTTATCGGTGGCACTACCCTTGGCTATGTGAGCACATTCTTCGGCAGAAGATTGACAATGCTCGTCGCCTGCGTATGCGGTGGAGCACTTGTACCAGCCTACATTATTCCACACAACATGAGTCTGGTGGCCTCAGCATTCGCGTTGCAATTTTTCGTGGGAGGAGCTTGGGGGGTTATACCCATCCACTTGATGGAGGTTGTCCCAGAGGCCCTTCGAACGACAGCAGTTGGGTTGACCTATCAACTGGGCAACCTGGCCTCATCGGCATCCGCGACCATTCAAGCAGTTATCGGGGAACGGTTCCCACTTCCACCGCATAACGGAGAGAAGCGCTTCGACTACGGAAAGGTGATTGGCATCTTCATGGGTGCAGTGTGGGCATATCAAATTCTCTTCCTGTTCTTGGGACCTGAAATGAGCGAGGCTGAAAGAGCAGAGTATGCACACCAAGCCAATGAACTTGAGAGGCTCCGACAAGAAGGGCGCAGCCTGAAGGATATTGGGGTTCAAAGGGTCAAGTCTAGGCAGGCGGAGAAAGCAACGACTGCGGAAGCTATTGGCAAGGCGCCTGAAAGAGAACATCTGGAGATGGCATGAAATGGCCTCTATCGGGTAGGTAGGGCATTTTCAAGCAATCCTTTGGCCTAGATAGAAGCCGTAGCAGACCATAGCAACCCATGACATCAAATTCACCAAAGAGGACGTACCATGTAGCGCCTCAAACCTTTTGTTGAGTGCTTGCATCTCTTTGCTATGCGGCGGGGGATCGGAGCTCTTTTTCCCATCTCTCGTCTCCTGATGTTTCCTCTCGCGCATACATTTGGTCGTTGCAGGGCCGAGGTACACTAGGTTCGCCAGTCCCGAGACAAGCATTGTCACCAGAGGGGTAAGTACCTGCACCCTGTTGTCTGGATGCAGCACGCCCGGTATGCTACCCGGGTTCGTTCCGATCGCGGTCCTCTCAGAAGGGAACGTCAGTGCGAGGGCCACAGGCAAGGCGGTCTGCATGGCGAAGTATATAGGAAACGTCGCTTGCTGGAGGGTTGCAAACTGAGGTCGAGGAAGCGATTTAAAGGCTACGATGCCTCCGACAAAAGATTGGAAAGTCGTCGTACCCAGAAGCACCCCATAGCTTTGTGAATGCACATGATTAGTCCGGACTGAAATCAGAATCATTGTTACAGGTATGGAGCTCACCTAATGATGTGGTAGGGCGCTGCTGAGTAGAAGATTGATGTTTCTGGCATAGCGAGATAAGATTCTGGCGCAGTTCACTTGAGATAACAATAATCAGAGGAGGTCGTTCATGCTGGAGAGATCTAATCAACGGTGGTGACGGGGTGAAATGAGCCTTTAGTGCATGTGGTCCCGGAAAGCAATTCCGTGGCATAAACTCGTGGATCCGCGGTCCTTTCTACACGTGAGGACGCGAGATGTTCGTGTACCGCTGCCTGCTTCCCCGCTTTGAACAAAAGTCCACCACCAACCAACGCATAGCAGCAAATCCGCAGTCGATTCACAAGCTACTTCTGTCCCTTTGCTGTCGAGGTCAGCTTGTACAATATTCCTCTTGTCCTCACCTCGCCTGGTCGTCGCACAGCCTTCCTCCACGTCCCTTAATTCGGCTCGCGCATATAATTATCCGATGGGATCTAAGCCTGCGTCAAGGACACCCTAGCCAGGATGGAGAAGGAAGTGACGATATACATCATCGACCTGGCCCGGTCGATGGGCAAGAAACATAATGGCCGGGACCAGAGCGATCTCGAATGGGCTCTACAATGGGTTTATGACAAAATCACCAACGTGGTCTTTACTGGTCGCAAGACGCTCCAGATTGGGGTCGTCGGACTCGGTACCGATGACACCGACAACGAAATGCAAGGAGATTCCAGCTACAGGCACATCAGTGTGCTACAGCCGGTTGCTCAGATCCTTCTGGCTGAATTGCAGAACTTGCCCAAGGTTCTTAAACCCAGTGGCACAGACGATCGGGACGTTCTCTCCGCCATCATTATTGCCGTCGATATGATGATGAGACATTGCAAACATCTAAAGTATAAGAAAAAGATTGTCGTGGTCACAAATGCAACGGGGAGCCCTATTGACGACGATGACATTGAAAGCACCGCGGAACAATTCAAGAGCAACAATATCGAATTGGTGGTCCTCGGCGTCGACTTCGATGACCCAGAATACGGATTCAAGGAGGAAGGCAAACCAGACCTCAAGAAGAAGAATGAAAAGATTCTGCAAAAGCTGGCCGACCTCAGTGGAGGTATGCTGGGAACAATGCAGGAGGCTATCGACGAGCTTTCTCGACCACAAATTAAGCCAGTGCGACCAACGCCCACATACAAGGGTCAACTGAAACTTGGTGATCCGACACAGTATGATACGGCCTTGGCAATTGATGTTGAACGGTATTTTAAGACGTCTGTTAGGAGGCCTCCCACAGCGAGCGCATATGTCGTAAAGCCTTCCAGCGCAGAGGACGACGACGCGGAGAGTTTCAGCAACGTCCACAACCTGTACAAATACAGAGTCAAGGGTGAAGAGTACGACGGCGGGTCCAAGGTTATAAATCGCGAAGAACTCGCGAGAGGGTATGAGTACGGGCGAACCGCGGTACCCATCTCAGAGTCGGAGCAAAATATCACCAAATTGGAGACAGAAATGACATACGATATTCTGGGTTTCATTCCTGCAGAAAATGTGGAGCGATACATGCTCATGGATAACACCAATATGATCGTTGCGCAAAAAGGCAACGACAAGGCCGCACTGGCTCTCTCCTCCTTGATTCACTCCCTCTACGAACTCGGATCCGTAGCCATCGGCCGCCTTGTCAAGAAAGATATGGTGGAGCCAATCGTCACGCTCTTGTCACCGCTCGTTGAAGCAGACTTCGAGTGCCTCATCGAAAACATTCTTCCCTTTGCAGAGGACGTCCGATCGTACCGCTTTCCGCCTCTAGACAAAGTCCTCACTGTCTCTGGAAAGTCACTGACTGAACATCGTAACCTTCCTTCAGAAGCACTATTGCAGAGCATGAGTGATTTTGTCGACAGCATGAGTCTAGTTGGAGGCGATGGCGAGGAAGTAATGGCCATCGATGACACATTCTCCCCTCTCCTACACACGATCGAAGGTGCGATCAAGTACCGTGCCGTGCACAGTTCCGATCCCGAGAAGAAGGACGAGCTCCCGAAAAGACCAGAAGCATTCGACTCACTCCAAGAACAGCCTCTAGAGCTGCGAGAACGGAGTAGAGGAGCACTTCAACAGCTGATTGAAGCAGCAGATGTGAAGAAAGTGCCCAGCAAAGTAAAGGGGAGAAGGCGGTATCGAGATAGAGAGGCAGAAAAGCCTTTGTCGGGACTCAATGTGGAGGACTTGTTCCGCAAGACACGGCCATCCACCGAGCACGGCAAAGTCCGAATTTCGGCGAACAATGCGATCCCAGAATTCAAACAGCTGTTGGATTCGACAGACGACATGGAAATCGTAAAGGATGCGGTGAGCCAGATGCAAAAGATCCTGGAAAATTTGGCGAGAAGCGACTTTGGCGGTCAGAACTACCCGCGCATCGTGGCCGGTTTGGGCGAGATGAGGCAGGAGTTGCTCGGATTCGAAGAGCCGATGTTGTACAACACCGTTGTGCGTGAGCTCAAGCACAAGATCTTCGATGAGCAGCTGGGTGGGAATAGACGCGAGTTGTGGTGGGCGATTCGAAAGAGCAAGCTCGGATTGATTAGCAAAGATGAGGATGAGCGATCGAGCGTTGATGCGTCGGAGGCAGACGAGTTTCTGATCAAGGTACCTAAGCCCCAAGGATGAGTTGGGCGCACGGAATTATGGGATGAGGGTGGTTTCCGAAAGCTTTGTTGTTTTGCGTACCAGATACCAGGAGTGATGGATGCTACGACGAATAAACCTCTTAGGGGAGGAAGTTGATGATGGCGATGTTTCATGATATCTTCCCAATCCTCCGCTTCGCAATCTGAATCTTTCCATGTACGCGGTCAACGTCCTCATCTACCATCCTTAACATCTCGTTTTGCACCTCCAACTCCTGGTTGATGGCAATTCCCAACTCCTTTTGTCGCTGCACAATCTTGCGCAATTCTTCTACGTCAAGGTCTTGGTCAGCCATCTTTTGCTTCTGGAGTTGGAGGACGCCTTGATTGTCAAGTTCCCGCGTCTCAGCAGTCTCTTTGCCGAGCACTCTGCCACCGCCAACTTTGGGCTTGTTCCCGTTGCCAATAAGATGTTGGGTTTCTTGCATGGAAGCAACTGCGCTATCGAGTTTGGATTTGGTGGCCATGGCGTTAAGCAGGTTCTCGAGGCCATCTTTGTCCTTTTTGGCTGAGGCGATCAAATCTTTTCTCCTGCGGATTTCACCCTCTCCGAGCTTTTGTCCGCCCCATCCTCCATCTGTAGCATTTTGTATATTGGCTAGACCTTCCTCTAGAGCAGCGATCAACGACCCTGCCTTGACTAGATGGCTCTTTGCAGCCGCACTTGCTTCGTGTTGCTTCTGGGGCGTGGATGCTTGGTCGCGATTTGTCAGGTTCAGACGCGCGTCTTGTAGCTGAGCCTTCAGGTCACGATGAACATCAAGCCAGATAACAGGATCTGTGATCGGAGCGCCTCCTCCACCAGGACCGGATATGATAGAGTGTAGGGCGCCCGCCTTACTTGACGTCTGATTCGCGAAGGAGGATGGGAGGTTGAGAAAGGCCCTCCACACACTTGTCGAGCGCCACCTCGAGTCGTCAATTTCATTGATGGTCTTAAGATATGTCTCTAACCCCCGCCGTCGTTCTTCCGTCAGCTGTGGATTGGACACAGTTCGCTGAAACCATGATTTTGCAGGCAAGATGCAAGGCGGCGGTGAACCGACCTGGTCCGTCAACCCATTGTGCAGGACGAGGAAGTCGGAGTAGCGCTTCTGGACTGTGAAGGACCGTAAGGGTAAGCGGAGCGTGATGTTGTAGATGGTATAGGGTTTTCCGCTGCCGGATATCGTGGTATTAGGAATGGAGATTTCGACTTGTGGAGCCATGGTGCTCTCAGATGCTCGATCAAAGCTGGACCCAGCGTGGGTAGTCGAGCCTTGTTTATTGATGATGCTGGTACTTTGGCATTTTGTGAAATAAAGGCGCATGCGCCATGACGTCGCCTTGTTCCAGACCAAGACCCGCAACACCAACGACTGAAGAGGAAGGCCATCAGCCATACAGGAATCACCCTGAGACATAGAAACCATGCTATCACCCATGTAAACCACACCAGGCATTTCTGCCTGTTTCCGTCATGGTGATTCTCTCTCTTCAGACATCCTGCCACGATGGCAGCTCAGTCGAAACCTCCTCTTCCTCCCAGAACGCCTTCGGCCTCATCTAACGGCCATGCCAGCTACCTCTCGCCCTCAACAAATCCCCACTCATCTGTCTATCTCGGCGGGCTACATGACCCGCGAACTTCATCAACTCAGTCGTTGCAACCTGTTAAACCTCCTGATGACGGCCGCCGGGAATTGCTCGTTGTCTACATTCATGGCTTTCTCGGCACCGAAACCAGCTTCAAGAGTTTCCCGGCTCATGTTCACGGTCTCTTGACTTCGGCCGTGGCAGAAACACACGTTGTCTATACCAAGATCTACCCTCGGTATAAGTCGCGCAAGAATATTTCCTTTGCCCGAGATGATTTCAGCAACTGGTTAGCACCTCGCGAATCAAGTACGACGGATGTTATATTGGTCGGCCACAGCTTAGGTGGTATCCTTGCTGCCGAAGTGACCTTGATACCCTCCCATTTCCCTCCAGGGAATAAGAATCTACTCCAACATCGTATTCTTGGACTCATGGCCTTTGATACACCATTCCTGGGTATGCATCCTGGAGTAGTGGGGACTGGTATTGCCAGCCTGTTTCGGACTCCTCCTCAGTTGCCAGAGGCTCAACTTCCCAATCCAAGTCCATTTTCAGACGTTCCATCAACCTCAGAAGATCCAACGTACAATCCGGCGTATTCCAACGACGTTCACCTGGCCAACAGGACGGGCAAGTTGCGAAGGGCCTGGTACTTCTGGAACAAGCATTGCGGAGAGCTGGCGAAAGCGGCTGGAGATTATCTTTCTTCTCATCTCGAATTTGGTGGTTGCCTTGCAGACTATCCTGGCTTGAAGAGGCGATATAGCGCAATCCGTGCCCTAGAGGACGTTGACGAGACATTGGATCCAAGGTCACCTGAAGGGAAGTTGATGAAGCGCGTGAGGTTTGTCAATTACTATTCAGCAAGTACTGGGCCCATCAGAGAGAGGTCACCTTCTCCCAGCAAAGAGCGAGTGTTACTGGAACCTCCCACAACAGAACTTCAGGATATGTCTACACGAAGATCGTCTGGGGAAAGTCTTCGTCCCTCGACCGTTTCGAGCCCGCGTCTCTCTCTAGAAGAACATCGTGGTGGCGAGGTTATTTCGAAAGATGTGGCCGAGCTCAAGATCGATCCTGACCCACCAGCTAGTTTTTCTGTCTCAAAAACGAGCGAGCTCACCTCAACACCGGATCTTTTCAACGACAGTCGAGGCTCAGTAGAAGTCTTATCTCTCGAACTCGGGTTGCCACCTCTTGCAGCATTGCCGGAGCGACCAGCGGAATTCGACCCCAGTCAATACCGCGACAAGGATACCCTCAAAGTGGTTCAAAAAGAGCATGAACGGCAAGTTCAGGCATATGAAAGGGCAGTGCGAGACCGAAACAAATCCGTCGAAGAACGCGAAAAGCTACTGCGGAAACACGAGCGCAAGCAGCAGGGACAGGCGTCGAAGGCCATCAAGGAGCAAGAAAACCAGCAGCAAAAGCAACAGCCAGAATTAACATCCACAAAAACCCCAGAAGAATATGAGAGGCAACTGCAGCAAGAACAGAAAGCCTCCAGTGCCACACAAGAAAACGGAAAAGCGCAAAAAGATCGCAAGTTTTGTGCTCTCCCGGCTATAGATGCAAACACACGCAAGCGAGACCCAACATGGATTAGAGTATACATGGGAGGAATAGATGAGGTTACGGCACACACGTCGATGTTTAATGAGTCAGAGACCTATGCAAAACTCGTGGCAGATGTGGTTGAGAGAATCAAGACCTGGGTCGCTGAAGATGCCACCTCACGAGCAGTTCTCGCGGCCCTGGAGCAATGATTTTCTGTCCAACACCACCTTTTGATGACCAATGAGCATATGAGATACCCAAATAACTGAATGAAATTATGTGGTGCGTTATATTGTGCCTTCGCACCACTTATCCTCTGGTTACTGTCGCTCTCTGTGTGGCCTGACGAGGCTGCCAATTTTCGCGAGGCTGACATTCTCCAACAAACCCCACCACCACACCGTGATTTCGAACAGCCCACTCGTGCCACTTTTCCTCGCATGACTCAATCGCAATCTTCGGTGCACTCTTAAAATCTGCCGCAACTACCTTGATAACGGTCCTGGCTATAACAATCTGACCAAAATGGAGAATAAGGAAGCCGCATTACCGACCCATGCCAAAGATAACCCTAACGTGTCCGCCGACGGCGCACCCTCGAAGAATGCATTGAAGAAAGCGCAGAAGGAGGCAGAGAAAGCCGCAAAAAAGGCCGCAGCAAAGGCAAAAGAGGCAGAGCAGAAAGCAGCCCAACAAGCACAGGCTTCCGAGGATACGGCCAAGGACAAATATGGTACATTGCCGCAGGACGACCCCGAGATTACACATCTCAAGAAGCTGGGAGAGGAACACGTCGACAAAGAAGTCACCGTGATCGTTAGAGTCCACAACTCCAGAAGCCAAAGTGCAAAGTTGGCATTTCTCATGTTGCGCCAGCAAGGCAAAACCATTCAAGCTGTCGTTGCAGCAATAGGGGATGCTGTGTCTAGGCAAATGGTAAAATGGGCTGTGGGCGTCAACATCAACTCCTTCGTCCGCGTCTCTGGAATAGTCAAGAAGCCCAACCCTCCAGTGGCCTCTGCCTCAATCAGCGACCTCGAACTCCATGTCACAAAGATTTACCTGATAGCTTCCGCCGCCGAGCAGATCCCTATGCAAGTGAAAGATGCGGAGCGACCGCCGCCACCATCAATAACGGGGGAAGAAGAAGGACCAGCAGTCGATGCCGAGGGAGCTCCGATCGTCACGCTGAAAACCCGTCTCGACAACCGGGTGATTGATCTACAGACAGAGTGCAATCAAGCCATCTTCACCATCTCGTCGGGCGTCGAAGGACTATTCGAAGAATTCATGCGCAAGGCTGGCTCCCGCAAGTTCAACACACCTAAGCTCCTTGGCGCGGCGACAGAAGGCGGCTCTGGGGTCTTCGAAGTGAACAACTATTTTGGCAAGAGTGGATTCCTTGCTCAGTCTCCGCAGTTGCACAAGCAGATGCTTATTGCTGGGGATTGCGAGAGTGTCTTTGAGATTGGCCCGGTCTTTCGCGCGGAGAATAGCAATACGCATCGACATTTGACAGAGGTATGGCCTTCCAACTCATCCACCGTGGGAACTACTGCTAATCGTCTTTCAGTTCACCGGTCTCGATTTCGAGATGGTCTTCAATCACCACTACCATGAAGTACTAGAATTTGCTGAGAACCTCATCGTCTTCATTGTCCACGAGCTCAAGACTCGCTTCAAGGATGAAATTGCTGTCGTGCAAAAGTACTTTCCCCGTGCAGGAGACTTCCGGATCAAAGACGGCAAAGCCTTACGGTTGAAGTACTTTGAAGGGATCAAAATTCTGAGAGACGCCGGTGTCGACACCACGGAACAAGACAACTATGTCACCGATTTGACGACAGCTCAGGAGAAGAAGCTGGGACAGTTGATCAGAGAAAAGTACGACACTGATTTCTACGTGCTGGACGAGTTCCCCATGGTGGTCCGGCCTTTCTACACCAAGCCACACCCGTCCGACCCGAAATTGTCGAATTCCTACGACTTCTTCATGCGTGGTGAAGAGATCATGTCCGGCGCTCAACGTATCAACGATGCCACAGAGCTAGAGGCATCAATGAGGAGCAAAGGGGTTGATCCGAATTCAGAGGGCTTTCAAGACTACGTCAACGCCTTCAGGCAAGGGTGCCGGCCTCACGCTGGTGGCGGCTTGGGCCTGAACCGTATCGTCATGTTCTTCCTAGGGTTGGATAACGTGCGGCAGGCCACACCCTTCCCCAGAGATCCGCAGAGATTGCGGCCATAGACTTTCTTCGTTGTGTGCGAGACTTGCATCATGAAAAACTTTGCTTCACTTTCCTTCAGGAGGATGATCCCTTGAAGTGGGGAGTCCGACGCCCAATTCGTTGCGAGAACTATGTTATGTAGGATTCTGAAAACAGGCGAGAAATAGAAAACAGACAGCCACATGGCTCAGGATGACAAAGGAGGGGGGAGTGTTTAGATCAAAGGCTTTCTAGTCGGAACGGCCGAAGCCAAGTAGCTACAGAATTCCGAGACTCTTGACGAAGCACCTCCTCTCACCAGACCTATACTACAGTAGGAGGCACATGCTTGCGCCGGCCGTGGCGGAGAGAGGTGTATCACATGAACTCGAGACCCGGTAGTAGGTAATACTTGTACCAACATACCGTGTTGTGTAGCCTTGGGTGCTTGATCCGGTCCCCCCGCGCCGATGCGGGGCCCATTGAAGAGACATCAATATTTTGCCGGAAGTGTACTTGGGCGCAGGAGATTGAGCCCGTATACATAGGTACTTATAACTCATTTTCTTACAGCCAGTCCTTCTCGAAGCCCCTACCGCAGTTTTAGAGATACTCCTTGTTACCAGATCCTCGCCATTTCGTCCTCCACATCGACATCAACATGACGTACACAGGCCAAGTCCCACCCTCGCTGGCGGACAAGATCGATCCCCGCATCGTGCCTTTCTTCGAACGCTTCTACCACGTCTCCGACACGCCGAGCGCGCACGACGACTATGCGGATTCGTTCCTCCCGGACGCCGACTTCGTCATGGGCTCCAAGGGAGTCAAGGGCCGTGACCAGGTGCTAGAGCTCCGCAAGAGCCTCTGGACGGGGCCGGTTGTGACCAGGAAGCACAAGCTCGACAAGATCTTCCCGTTTGGCGAGGGGAGCCTCGAGTGCATGCTGTACGGCACGGTGGACTACGGGTTGAGGAACGGCAAACAGTTGACCATTGAGTGGTCCGCCAGGGCGGTGCTGGCGGAGCACGACGGGAAAGACTTGAGGTTCAAGTTGTATCAGGTCTATTTGGTAAGTATGTCCCAAGCGACACTCAGTGGGGATCTATCAAGCCAAAAAAAAAAAAAAAAAAAAAACATGCAATGACAAGAGAACTCGAAGCTGACGGCGGACCGCAGGATCCCGCGCCTGTTGCAGCTGCTGCGAAGGATTAGGGGTGGCGGATCAAGAAAATGAAGAATATCCATTCCACCAGCTTTGCAAGATTCCCGTGGAACACCTCTCAATCACAATCACCGTGATTCGCATAAAACACCCTCGTGCTCGAATTTATTTGTGTATCATCCCGCCATCTCGTAATATGTTCCTTTCCGACCAGGTACCCTTAATCCACCATCTTGCGTAGGTCTCGTAGGAGAAATTCTGACCGGGCTACCCTCAACCTCCGCACTCTGCGGTCGCTGACTGTCCTGGTATAGTGGTGCTGGGGAGGTACTCGTCACACTTTCATCTGCTGGGAGTTCTGACTTGTGACCCGACCATGCCGGACTCCTCATCTCTGGGTCAGACGGCCTCCGGTCCACCTGCGGTAGTGTGGGCTCCCTCATTGGTGCGGGCTCGGTGTTGTCCAGTCTCCTCTTTGCGCTTCGACGATAAGCTGTGCATAATAACCAGGCAAAAGCCAGCACTATCGCTGCTCCACATACTGCTCCAAATGCCACTCCTATCTTTTGTCCTGTGCTCAACCCAGAGGCGATTGGCGTGACTGTCGAGGTGGCAGCGGGTGCAGTGAAGGTCTGAAAAGAGCTGGAAGATGGGCGCTGAGTAGAGCTTGCTGCGGATGCTGTAGATGAGGGTGATAGAGGATCGGTTGTGCTAGTCACCGAGTCGGTCACGGATGTTGAAGTGGTGATCTCGGCGTCTGAGGGAAGAAGCGTCAAAGTCAGGGAGTGTTCAGATGAGTACGCATCAGCATCTTTCCAACTGACACTGCGGCCTACAGTTGCTGGCAAGGACATGATATTCTTGAGGACGGAGGAATCGGTAAAAGCCACGGTTCTTGATTCAACCTCGGGGCACCAGCAAGGTAAGGGTGTCGTGACTGTACTGCCTTCGTCTTCACACGCGACCCATTCATTCGAGGTGCCATTGCAGTAAACTAAGCCGGCCCACGGTTGCCCTGCGGGATTTAACGAGTGTGCGACGGACTGGACGAGGATTTCTTTTCCCTACCTTCAAAATCTCCTTTGCGAGGACAGGCAGGGTCATCATAACTAGAATCTGTGCAGCCTGCCAAGTAGGTGACGCCAACTGATCGTGGTCAGTACAAGAAATCTCAAGATAGCAAGGGGCAATTCTCACATTGACCGTTATAGCAAGCATGCGACGATAGACACATGTCCAGACTCTCACAGCATGATTTGTGGCCGAGAGCGGCATTCCCACAAGGGATGTACCTGGAATCGGCTTCCACGCCATCGTAGTAGTAACAGGTGCCATTGGAAATATCCGGGTTGTAGTCCGCCATGGCTTGCCGAGGGATGGTTGACATGAGGAGGGCGAGGGAGGTAAATAGCATAGTCCTGGAGAAGGAACGGGGCAACCCAAGGTTGTGTAACCCACAGGGGGTGTTGTTGAGAGATTGAGGCAAATGTCAAATCCAGGACCGGGTACCAGCAGTAAGAGACTCGTTTGCTGTAAGACAGATGAGGGCCGAGTGGGTGCGGTTTCCCGTAGCTGTTGAAACCAGCAATATGTACTTCCCATTAGAGGTGCGGCAGTATGTCTCAATTTTCAATTCACTTCATCTCACTTGTCATCAATCAGTCCATCGGCTTCGAAGATCCAGCAAGTCTCTTTGGCCGTAAACCTCGCCGGCAATCGTGACTATCATGTCCAAGATTACACGATGATTTCGATTTGAATCATCAATACCTTCGACAAGCTCTGCTTCTCCATGTCCATTCTCGAGAGTGGTCGTCTCTTCAGTGATATCATTTGTGCCAGCGTCTGGATTCTCATTTGGAGACTCGTTCTCAGCCTCGCCCTCTTCCTCCTCTTCCTCTTCCTCTGCCTCTGTGCCATGCCGTTCGTCTCCCACGTCTTGTAACCAAAGCGCCCTCTGCGCCAACTTTCGGATGTCTCCGATTTCCTCACTCGACAACTCCCCGCGATCTCGACACTTCCCTAGGACTGCCCACGTCCAAGCCCCAACCCTTGTTATCCTCGCCGGATCCCTCGTGTGGAGCATTTTGTGCAGCTTTTCCGAAAGAAATCTGACCAGCTCCACGATGGTGTCCGCATCCATACAAGCAACCTGTACAGGGTGAGGGTCGGTAGACACCATATGCTGCTCCCATTGCTTTTGCACCTTTCGAGTGTTCGCCGGAAATGATATGAACTGTGAAGAACGAAGGACTTCAACGGCGGAGAGAGGTGGTGGGCACCTGAGCGTGGCACGGGCCAGTCTGAAATGCGCAAGGAGCGAGTCGTAATAATGGATTTGGGCAGATGGTAGAGACGGTTTTGCTTCCACTTCCACCGACGGAAGAGTTTGTTTGAGTGCAGTGTATGCGCCGTCAAAATAATAACCTCCCTGTTCCAGCTCCTGCTTCTCTTCGAGTACATCCAGACGTGTGGCCGAAATTTGCGCAGTTATAATAGACGGGACACCTTTTGCTTCCGACCTGGGACAAACCATCAAGTATCAGCCCTTTGCCTGCCCTTAGCCCTGGAATACCAGACATTCAGCGACACGCGACTGAGATACCGACGGGGGGAGACTCACCGCACCATCCTCAAGTAATCGACTCCATCACACGCAGGCCCGTAGAACAATTCACCCCTGTCCTCCCCGAGTCCAGGAAACGCACCGACCTGGCCACTAGCCTGGTCGACGTAGGGGACTTCGTCTGCGTCCTCTTCCTCCGAATCGCTCCAGTAGTATGGCCGCTTGACGGGGGACGAGCCGTCCGGCTCCGGGGAGGATGTATTGCGGCGTTTGCGCGACATGTCTTCGGCGCGGACGCTTCAGGTCATCTTTGTGCTGGGTGAATTGAATGACTTGGTGCCGAACTATGGATGTTCATATCCTACCGAGGACGAGGTACAGAAACGCGAAATGCGCATCCATTACCTCCAAGTAATACGGGGGAGTGAATGAATGCCCGCACTTTTTATACAGTGGAGCACACCATTCTGTGGAGATTCTCAGATCTGCATACTGCCACATGCAAGTTGCGCCGCCTCTCCCCTGTTAATAAGTACTTGTAATATGCCTCGTAGATTATAGGCTACAGCTCTTCCAGAGATACTCTCTAAATCACGTACCAGGTATCTCATCATAACACAATGTCATCGACAAGTCATCGTTAGATATGGGGAGTTGAAAGTCAGAAAGAAATGTATGTCAATGTCGCTACTTCAGTTAAACAACCCCAGCGACAACCATCGCCTGCATACATCGTCTCCGATCAATTTCCTTCTTCAACATCACCAAGCAAGTTGCCACAATCATTGCCTCGTCAAGATGGCTTGTCGCTTCTTGATCAAGTATAAGTTGCCCGCCGTTCCCAGCAGAGCATTTGGAAGTACCCTCTGTCCGTGTTCCATCCGATCTGATCAGCTGCGCCAGAATGGTTCCCGACTCCTTTTGGCGTAATGCAATGATATTGACTTTCTTGCCTAGCCCATCTTTCGTGTGGGAATAGCTCCATTCAAACGAACGCCCGTCTGGAGTGGTGAAGGATGCAGATCGAGAACTCAGCTTCCCGCAGACTTTGATCTTGTCCGAATCGCCACATATCCCAGCCTGACCTTGAATGAACCTCAATTCAGGGTCTCGTTTGGGACCAAAGAAGTATGTCGTGCTTATCAAGTCGCCGAGCTTCGGGTGGCTGAGCACCGCATCCCCAGAACATCTCTTTAATCTCGTCGAGGTATATGCAACACTCCCGTCGTCATGGAAGATGTCAATGTTCATCTCCGACGAGAGACTTAGACATCGAAATACACCAATCCCACGAGCCGAAATGTGCAGAATTGTACCAGCGTGGAAGTGATCGGGGTCGAGAAGGGTGGTTGCGTACGAGGCGTCGGAAAAGAGAGAGGGAGGTGCAGATTTGGCATCAACTTCCAACGACTTCTCCGTCGAGGTGGGCACCTCATTCTTGAACTCGAAGTGTTTAGTGGTCATCCTGTTGTGGCTTTGAGGTATCTTTCCCGTGCTGAATCAAACTGCGGTCAGGACGGTCCAAATGTTTAATATTCCAATGCTCTGACAGCAGACGTGATGTGTACCTTCTGTTGAAGCCGGTGACCAGGACCTTTTATTTACCAACGTCCAACAACGATCATAGAGCTGGCTTTTGTACTAGGCTGTGTTATCGTATTCGGAATTCCACATCTGGAAAGGATTGTTGAAACCGATTGTGATTGGCCCAAATGGCGAGGCAGACTCCCAGGCGCAACGTTGCAGACAGGGCGAGTTCGTTGGGCCCCAAAGATAGAACGAGATTGTTCCGTACTCGGCTTCGCTTACAGAGATCGATCTTCATGGAACATGTCCAAAAATTGGGGTATCCTGTCAATCGATTCTTGGGTGCTTCGGACATTCCGCTGCCGAGCCACATTATTGTCGATCACTGCCGCCCGCTGCCTTCACAACCACAACATCTGGCAAATCTCTGATGTCAGTCAGTACCCCAGCGGCCGCAGCACCTTCCTCCACTTCTCTGACTAAATCCACTATTCTCATTGCGTCGACTCGTAGTGTGCCGACCTCAAAAGCGACCATCTGAATATCACTCTCGTGGCACTGATCAGGAGCTAAAGGGCCAATCCGCAACTCAGCCGTCAAGGCCATCAGATCGGTCTCTGGAGGAACAGGTTGGGCATGGTGCATGGCATACACAACGTTCTCATCGACAATTGCTTGCGCAATATCAATGTCCTCACCACATCTGGTGTGCCGCCGTTCTCTTGGGTGGAACGAGGCGGTAGATGATTTCGGCGCGTGGCGTTTAGCGAACAGCTGGGTCTGCGTCGTCTGGCGCTGGACCCGAGGTAAGGGAATGATGGCGATTTTGGCGGTCTTTGTAGAGTTATTCATGACAAGGACCTTCCACGTGAATGGCTCGCCAACTTGGACCGGAGTCATGGGGGCTGTGAAGGATATTGACAGTCCACTCCTCGAATCGGTAGCAAAGGTTGGTTGCAGGCTGGTGCTAAGGGTGGGCGCAGATGCCACTGCACCACTGTCAGGGTGAACTGGAAGGCTTGTTGGCCGATTTGGCCGTTGTATGGGTTGTGAAGGAGGGCCAAAGGATGGGTTTAATGCTGGAGTAAAATCGACATTGGTAGTCCAATTCATGACGAGAACTGGATGACATTGTTCATTCACCTGCATTGCCAATCTCAGCATAATTGATAAGACGTCAATGTTTGGGTTGGCGAATCCAAAACCAGGATGTCGATCCGGGTCCGAATTCTGATAGAGTCTGTAAAGGAATGTTACACAGTCCCCTGAGCGGGCGTGCATAGGTAGAAATCCAGGCATCAAAGACTCTGTCCGTCCGTTCTTGAGCGATAGATCAATGTGCTCAATCGTTGCATCCACTCGCACAAATGGAATGATGTCTATGTCTAGCAAAGCAACAGTGGTGGGCGCAGTGGTAAAGGTGTTCACCTTTTGATACCGGATTCGTGACATTGTCGCAGGGACTGCCCTATGCCGCCTTGATGGGACGTGTTGGAGATGAACACGGTGCTTGTGTGTTGCCGTCATGGGAAGGACTCGTTCCAGTCTCGAAGCAGCAAGATACGGAGGATTCTGCCTCCACCCGGGGAGAAAGCGCATGGGTTCAAGTACATTTGCTTCCAGAGGTCGAAAGGGTGCGAGATCGTCATTCTTGTCGGTTTCATCCCGCTGAGGAGCGGTGATTGTCGCGGAAGGGATCAGGATGATGGCAGGCTGAGGTAGGCGAAATCTGGGCCGATTGAGAGAAATTTCAATTTCCCAGACAAGAGTTAAAGTCTGACCGCTGGTTGTGGTCTCACTCGCCAGGACCATGGGTTCGTTCTTCTGGATTGCTTCGGCCGTATACACGAGGTCTTTGGGAGGAGCTGCTCCGGAGGCATTTTGTTCATTCCCAGGAGACTCCTCGACGGCCCACACATCGATCTTGAAGGAGAGCTGTGAGAGAAATGACTTCAAGACATCTTCGTCGCAATGAGGCAGCCGTATGGCTGCTAGTGTCCTCAATCTTTCATCTGATCTGGGCATGAGTAAGACAGAATTCCTCAGATGAATAGCGCCAAACATACCAAAAAAGAGCAAGTCTCGTTCCTTGATGGCGAGAAGTTGATTAGAGTCACTGTGAGCCTCCGCTCCTGCTTGTAGAATTTCCGAGATCTCGGACACTGTGTCTTCAGGGATAATGGCATCCACCAAGGCTGATTTGAAGAGTTCAGCTTCCATATTGGGAGGTCGACCGGAGAAGGCGCTTGACAGACATGTCGTGCTTGTGACTACTCAATGGCACATAGTCTCCATGAGAACGTGAGTTGTTCTGCCCGGAAGAGTGGTGCTTGACTGATGTTTGTAGTGTGTCGTGCCATAGGAAGAACGATGAGGTTGACCAGTGACTGCGCATGGTGCTCAGTGCGGAGACAATGAGCAGCTTATGTAATGCTGCCCTTTGGTTTTTTCCGCTATTCACAACTCCCTCCCGTTTCCCAATAACACACAGCTCTTCTTCCCGCTGCCAATGTCCAGGTTGGCCCTGTCGCTCCTTACTCACATCGTCACTATATTTTATCGCATGACGGATCATCATACTTGAGGCGCGAAAATGAACGGTCTTCCACCAACACCGGGACAATGGCGAGAGGCGCGTGCCCCCGACGGCCGCACCTACTACTACCACACTGTTACAAAGGAGACGAAATGGACCAAACCCGCCGAAATGATGACACCACTGGAAAAAGCGCTGTCTACCCAGCCATGGAAAGAATACACCACCCCCGAAGGCCGGAAGTATTACTCCAATTCCGAGACCAAGCAGACTGTATGGGAGATGCCGCAACAGTATCGAGATGCTCTGAATTCTGTCCAGCTCCCTCCGAAGCCAACTCAGCAAACCCCTGCCTTTGTCGCCGGCGGATCTACTGCACTTGCATCCTACCGCGAACGAGACGATCACATGCCCTACGATGCGAAACCTCGACCAGAGAGCGCACTCTCGGTGCCAGCCATCACAAAGGAAGTAGTGCCGGATTATTCCAGCTTTGAAGAGGCGGAAGCTGCATTTATGAAACTATTGCGACGATCAAATGTCCAGCCCGATTGGACTTGGGAGCAGACGATGCGCGCGACTATCAGAGATCCTCAGTATAGAGCCTTGAAAGACCCCAAGGACAGGAAGGCTGCTTTCGAGAAATATGCGGTCGAGGTTCGGCAACAAGAACGGGAAAAGGCCAAAGAAAGGCTGGCTAAGCTACGCGCAGATTTCGGTAACATGTTGAGAACACACCCCGAGATCAAGCACTACAGTCGATGGAAAACTATCCGGCCCATCATCGAGGGGGAGACCGTGTTCCGATCCACTGACAATGAGGATGAGCGTAAGCAACTTTTCGAAGAATACATTATCGAGCTTAAGAAACAGCATATCGAGCAGGAAGCCGCCACTCGCAAATCAGCCCTGGATGATCTGGTTGCTATTCTCAAAGCCCTCGACTTAGAACCCTACACCCGATGGGCGCAGGCCCAGGAGATGCTACAGTCGAATGAGAGGATACAGTCGGATGAGAAATTCAAGCTTCTGAGTAAGTCAGATGTTTTGACGGCTTTTGAGAACCATATCAAATCTCTCGAAAGGACTTTCAATGATGCACGTCAGCAGCAAAAAGCCAGCAAAGCAAGACGCGAAAGACAAAACCGCGATAGATTCGTGGAACTACTCCAAAGTTTGCGAAGTCAAGGCAAGATCAAGGCGGGCACCAAGTGGATGACTATACTACCCGAAATCGAAAACGACCCGAGGTATGTTGCAATGTTGGGTCAAGCCGGCTCAACGCCCTTGGATCTGTTCTGGGACATGGTTGAGGAGGAAGAAAGGGCTTTACGGGGGAGGAGGAACGATGTGTATGATGTCCTTGAGGTACGCTGCAGAGAGCCTTTCTATTTGCGCTACCGCTGCTAACTACGTGCAGGACAAACGATATGAAGTCACACCTAGAACTTCCTTCGACGAGTTTCTTGATGTCATGCTTGCTGATCGACGAACAGCCAATATCGATCGAGACGCCCTGCAGCTCATTTTCCAACGTCTACATGACAAGGTGGTGCGCAGAAGCGAGGATGAAAAGCACGCTGCTGACCGCCATCAGCGTCGTGCTGTGGATGCGCTGCGCTCCAGAATCAAGCATCTAGAACCTCCGATCCGTATTTCTGACTCTTGGGAGGATGTCAAATCACGAGTGGAGAAGACAGATGAGTATCATGCCGTTGAAAGTGAAGAACTGAGGAAGTCTGCCTTCGAAAAGGTGGTCAAGCGGCTGAAGGAAAAGGAGGAAGACGCTGACAAGGACCGAGAACGACGGCATTCGAGACGAGGTGATGATCGAGAGCACCGTAACGGTCACCGAGGCGAGACCAGATACGGCCGGCTCTCGAAGACTCCCGAGCCTGACGCTTACGAAGCAGATCGCCGCAAAGCCCAGGCAGCTCGGGAGAAGCAATATAGAAAGGCGAGCGGGTTCAGCCCACCACCCTCACACACTCGCGAAAGAAGAGAACGCGATGAGAGACACGGTCGCCTTGATCGCGACAGATCGCCTCCAACTCGACGCATGAGTGCTTACGAGCGTGAGCGGCGCGAGAGAGAAGAAGAACGAGAGCGTATCTATCGCACACGTGCCGAACCGCGCAGCAGCAGAGACGAACTCAACTATGGTGAAGAAGCAAGAAGCATTACGGGCAGCGATCGACGACGGAGAAGGGACGGAAGCGAGGACAGCATCGAAAGTGGACGACGTAGTGCAAAGCGGAACCGTCGAGAGAGACGGTCACGGTCTCGTGACAAGGGGAAGAGCAAGACACCCGAACCTTCATCGTCGGTCAAAAAAGACAAAGACAGTGAGATGCTGCAAGTCCCGGAGCCCAGCGGTGTGCATTCAGGAAGTGAGGAAGGAGAAATTGAAGAGGATTGAATGATGGCAAGCGAGATGTCTCTTGAGGGGTTTACACCAGGTCAGTCAGTCATGGGCTGTTTTTTTGCACCCGCCTTTCCTTGCTACTGGGGACTTACCGGCAGCCATGCATGCATGTCCTCTACTCCTTGTTCTGCATGCGCAGGATAGACGTGGGCAGCAGCAAGCTTGAGTGTTCCCCCGTCGGATAGAGAGACCACTTGGAGGTAAAAGCTTCAGCAGCAGGTTGTCCCGTTCATCGCCCGCGACGTCGAGGAACTCCGCATACTTGTTAGGTACGTAGAGCCCTGCGTCCCAGGCTTCTAATCATAAAAATCCCAGTGTGTGTGCATGCGTGTGTCTGTCTGCCTGTCTATCGTCCTTTCGAAGATGCAGTGGCATCGTGGCAACAGTCATTCATGTATTACATCTGGCTACCTTCGTCCATATCCCATGTTCTTGCTTGCTTGGAATCTTACGAGAGAACGAGCAGAAAAGCAGTCAGTGGGGGGCGATGAAATACTCATGCCATTACATTGAATTGGATCCGAGAATCTGTCTTGATTGATATCTTAGGCCCATCCATGGCAGCAACCCACAGACGACTATGGGGCGCCTTTTGCCCTCAAAATGAGCCACCAGTCTTTTATCAAGCTCGATTGAAATGCTGTTCCTCCCTTTTGATCCCAGTAGTAGTACATCTCACAAAGACACATGTGGATGGCCTTTGGACTCCGTTCAGTCGATACCACCGCTCTCAAACCTTTCCGATCGTAGAACATGGACCCCGGGACCTTCAAAATTCCATGGCGTCCCCTCCACCACTGGTCCCGTTTCTCAAAGATGCTTTCGATAGATTCAATCTCGATTGACTCTGATCTGCCATCACCTCCTCGCTGTCGTCTTCACTCTCGTCCCCGTCTATTTCAAAGTCGAAATCGCCACGCTCAATGCGACTACACCTATCCAGTATCGCCTGATATTCTTTGCGCAAGTCTTCCAGAGTGATAATCACGCGCCGTCGTTTGCTCATCTTCATCTGTTCGTCATTTTGTACATTGATATCTTCTGCGCTCGTCTGGCCCCGATTCGCCGCCGTGCTGTCCTCAGTTTCCGCGAGAATATACGCCTCGTCCGGTGCCATGCACGCCATAAGATTGATGAGAGCAAGCAAGACGTGTCTCAATGCTGTGGCCTTTGGATCATGTCGAGCCCGACCAGATTTGCGGATTAATTTCAGTCGGTCGTAAAGGACTGTAACAGCACCACGATAGTCGTGTTGGGAGATGCGTAGAGCGTGCATGACGCTGAGGTAGTCGACTTTGCCATTGCCTGAAGCCAGGCTGGATGCCATCTGAGATTTTGCAAGGGATACAAGGTGTGACTCCATGTGTCGGGTAAGCTGAGGATACATGGCCCAGGGGAGAGATCGAATGGTCCGTACCACGCCTTCGGGTCCGAAGACAGATCCACTCGAACTCAATATCGAGTTGATCAGGGACGTCACTGACGATCGCTGCAATGCTTCGTCAGGCAGCTGAACCACGGCGTTGTAGGCGCGATCGAACCTAGATAGCTTGAGCTCTGCGGTGACCAATCTGGACAAGACTTCGGTACGGAAACTTGGAGTTGGCTCCTGCCCGGCGTGCAGCGATTCTAATGTCAGATGAGCAAACCGAGCTGCTTCGTTGTAAGCTTTCGCAGATTCAAAAATTGTTGTGATATGATGTAAGTAGACGGGCAGGCCGTTGTTGAAACACTCGGCTTCTATCGCCGACAGGAGACCTGCTGAAAGGGCAACCAGATTTCCAACCGCTTTGCCGCATGCCAGGCCATATGATGCTTTCTGAAAATAATGTGCTGCCACATCGTGCTCGCCTTTCGCAGTAGCCAACCGTCCTTTCACGTAGCTTGACCAGGATGTCGAAGGCTGGTACTGTAAAAACTCTGTGGCAAGGTCGAGTTGGCCTTGAACAAGCAGATCGCATTGAAGGTAGACTGCACCTTCTTCTGGATCCAGTGTATCTTTTCCAGAAGCCCAGTCGTCAATCTCCGACAACTGGTCTGTGATCATATACATCAATGGTTTCTCCACCGCAGGCTGTGGTCGAACAGCTTTGCTTAATGTGTCCTCCATTATGGTTACCTGTCTCTTGTTGGCAGTCACGATATCAGAGCGTCGGCGGGAGGCATTTGGGTGTCCATCAGTGCCGAGTATCTCTAATGGGACCAAGCGTGAGTGCGATGCCAGCCACAGATTGCGGTTGCACAGCCGGAGAAGGGGTGCGATCTGTTCATGTAGTTCCGACGCGTCAAATATCGTCGATTTCGCCTCCTCTTGGCTCAACTCGCCTTCCACAAAAACCGCCAGAGCAAGAAGATCCATGAGCACTTGTTTTTGGGAAGGAAAGAAGTCGAGCACACCAGCAGACAAGAGAAGATTCCCAAAAAGGGTATTTCTCAAGGCGCTTTTTGCTCTTCTGCTCTTGAGCGGAAACAGCTCTAATACCCCAAGGAAAAGCTCGTTGTTCAGACCAGAGATGCCGCCCATCGGAGAGAGATCAGACTGGAGTCTTTCAAAGGTTTCGTTCGATATGGCATCGCCAAATCCTGTACTATCATAAATGTTCAACATTCGTGTCGGACTTACATAATCAGCGCCAATCGATATGTCTTCTTCGATCGCATCCACAAGATCTTGAGCAAGATCGGAAGAAAACGATTCCCTGAACGTCCGTGCCGCAGAGATGAGGATGGCCAGGTCAAGGAAGGGTTCTCCGTCGTCAGTGCTGACTTTCCGATGGGGCCATAATCGAGCAGTAGTGTCCTCAAGATCTTGTATGTCGCTGAGTGCGTTCTGCTGGAGTAGTTCAAACTTGCTGCATTCTCGAATAGCACAGCACTTGTCTGCCATGGTAATCCACGCCATCTCGCTGAAAGCATCGTAGGCCAAGGCTAGTGAAGCGTTGCGGTCGTCGTTGAAATTTTCCACAATCCTGTAGAAATTGCGCCATTGTGTATCAGTGTCGATACAGAACCGGTCAAAGTCCATCTCTGAGTCACCATACTTCCGAAGTGAAATGTTGGCCGCTACAGTGGTACACATTCGCTGTCTCAGAGGAGCTTCCTTCTGCGAAGTGGTCAACTTTGTCGAAGTCGCATCCTCATATATCGATAACGCCGTGTCAAGGGCAGCTTCTGAGTAGCGACCGAGATGGAAGAAGAAATCCAACCACTTGGAAGACGGATCTTGCTGGTCACCTCTGACAAACTCTGGAGGGACAGTCTTCGTGGACACTCTTGCATTACATTTGACCCAGTTTGACTTCCATGAGCTTGCCAAGCTGCCCAATTCCAGTTGACAATTGTAAAGCTGGTGGTAGTTGTGATTCCGCCAGAGTACCCAGAGCTGAGTAGACCTGCGATCGGTGCCAGGATCGAGCTTGAATCCGATCATGGACCAGACAGTGTTTCCCGACGGATCCGGGTCTGGGGCGCTTAGTCTCGTTCCTGGATATCTGTCGTCAACGATAAGGTTGTCTGTGAGGCTCCCCTTGATATCCCAGAATTTGAACTGCCCTCCCTCTTGGGGACTGTAAGTCAACACGGTGGGAAACTTCTGCGCTTCGTCTTCTCTAAACACTTGCAAGAGGGCATCTTCTGCTGGGTTCAAATGGGTTCTATCGTTGGGATCCCGTGTCACGCCCACCAGGTCTTTCGTAGCAACAATTCTCCCATTGTTGAGGTTCCAAATTCTCAACGTGTGGTTGAGGCACACTGTGAAGAGGAGATCACCATCGGCTGAAATGGCCATAGTCTGGGCTGTTCTTGAGTCCAGCTGGGTTGAACCAAACTCGATCGCATGATAACCCCGGCGACTGACGAGCCCTCGGATCGATGCGCCCCATGACCGGTCGTCGTAGTTATCCTGTTCCCAGCCGTCCTGTACAGACCTTCTCTTCAACCGCTGTAACCTTCCGCTAGCAAAGGATATTACCACAACCAAAGGAGTATGGGCATGTATACGATAGACTGTATCGATGCCTAGGGCGGAGCTTTCGAGTGGCTGGCACCATTGAGGGAGGTTTTCGCTTTGCAGGACACGCGGGTCGCGGAAGGCACTCGTTGGCAGGCGCAGGTTGAAGATCTCGTTTTTGTCGGTGCAAACAAAGACGCTGATCTCGTCGAGACCCTCCAGGTCTGCAAAGGTAACGCCTCGAGGGATGATCGGATCCTGGAACTCAAACCGGACGGTAAAGTAGGCCTCGTTGATATCGCCCTCGCTTCTTGCAAAATCCGCGCACTGCACGAGCAATACCCTTCCATTGTTTACCACCTTCCAGTAGAACGACCGCGGATATGTTTTTGACGCGCGGAAATATATCGAACTTTGCGAGGCTAGGATATGGGAGGCATAGGAGTGTTGATCTTTGCTCCAGGCCCTGGTATTCTCAGTGCGGATGGAAGCAGATTTGGGTTTTTCGAACGAGCCATTCTTTCTCGGAACTTGGAGGCGTACCACTGAGTCTGGGGTCGCCGAAGTCACCTGGAACGCTGTCTCGGTGTAAAGATTGAGCATGGCTGCAGCTGTTTGTCTGAGAGTCGCATCTGTTAAAGGAACATTGTTGTGGGGCACGAAAGAACGGAACGGCGTCCGGGTGCCAAGGTGTTCACGGTCTACCTCGTACATGGTCTGGCACGCGTGCAAGTTACGCGCGCAGCTCACTCCTCTCCTGGACTAGTGTGATGCTGCCCTACGATCTCGGCTTACCTTCAGCACGCTGATGCTCTCATCACGCTCGCTATCACCAAAGCCCAGGTGGTACTCTGCATATGCTTTCTTCGAGATTGTAGTTTTCAGCCCCCCCCGACGCGCCATCCCCTCGGTCAAGTGCTCTCGCTGGTTGGCTGATCATGCTCGAGATATCATAAGTTCGCAGTCGCCTCGACAAGCTACAAGCCAATGCAATTGGGTCACAGGGAGCAGGCACTGTTCAATCGCTTCGCTTCAGAGCACGCGAGGGTGTCAGTGAGGCCGAACATGGTCACATTTCGTCGCATGCGGCTGAGGGACACTTTGCAAAGGAAGCACTTTGTGGGAGCATTACATATGTAGTATTGCTCCGTAGTCAACTTCTCTCACATTCATAACTATTCGTAAAGGATATCGATCAGTTTGGCGGAGACGCATAGACTCGTCCTTTACAGGGTCTGTTCGACACCCGTTTCGATACCTCCCACTTATCACGGAAGCCCTATGTGTTGTGACACCTTTCGTAGCGCGATTCGTGACACCTTGATACCAAAAAAAAAAAAAAGCAGAGAAGTCGAGAAGCCTTAGTCGCTGAAATCAGTGAGTTTAGTAGGAAAACAAAACGGAACACTGACCAAAACTGACTGAGACCACCAAAAAAAAGAAAACCATCCCAGGGCAAAAAGAAAACTCCCCGACAGGGAATCGAACCCTGGTCTCCCGCGCTCGTTATCTGTGATGACAAGCGGAAACTGTTTGAATGTTAGATGATGTTGCAAGTGCTAGTTGCTCGGATGTGATTGACTTACTCATGACCACTAGACCATCGAGGAATCACTTGTTTGATTGTTGAGAACAAATGCGAAACATAATAATATATACCTAAAAAATATTTGTGGAGCTACGTACCCAAGACATGCAGCATTTTCTGACCAAAAGACACCCCACAAATTTAAGCATATGCCCATCGGGTGTTAAGCCTTGCAGATACTATAGAATGAATACGATTTTGCTGAGTCTCAGATCAATCCAAGGAATTCTCGATTGCTTCCTGCCCTGTTCCCTCACACAATCTCCTCATGACTAGCCACGTGCGCTACAAAGCGAAGCTATGTACCGGGTACAGTGATCTTTCTACAACCAGCGAGCTTATCTAAGCGAACTCTTAATCAGCGCCTGGGTGGCGCCATCTATCGAGTCTCGCCTCTATGAGCATACATACTTGATAATCAGCCTGAAGCCCCAACCACTTTTGTGTGTATTTCTCCCCATGGAAAGGCATTAGCCTACAGAACTATCCATACCATGAAAGACGGCGTAAGATTTTCCTTGCCATTCGGGTCAGCCTCCATGACGGACCGGGGTTTGTGAAATCGCAAAATGAGGATAACGGAAAATATTACTAAATTAAAATACTCCGTGCCCTCGTGCTCCACGACACACAGCAATTCATCTGGAATGCTGCCAATAATCACACTTTCCAACCTCCAAGTATATTGCTCCTACTTCGCGGATGGCTACAATTCCTCAAGCACGTCCTTTCCAGATGGGTTGACTATGTGGCTCGCTCCCAGCATATCAATTCTCGGAGAGATCAAGGCGAAGCACTCCAGTACTGATCGGGGCATTGTACGTACGAACAAACACTTGGATTGCTACACATTTCAGCAAAGCAATCGATGCTTGGTGGAAGGCCAAGACAGACCGCCGGGCAGATTTTAATACTTTCCTTGAATCATCGAGCGATTGGAAGAAGGTTGAATGCGTTCTGAATCTTCGTGTGGTCTTGTTCATTTCATTTCGTACATAGGTATAAACTCGGTAGATACGCCGAACTCCAATAGCCATCCCGGAGTACAACCACATCTCAAATCACATCGTTAGTTTGGTCTTTCTAAATCCTCGTCCGTCGTCTACCACCAGTCGCCTTGGTCTCTCATCGCTGCCGCGACCTTGGTAAATCCAGCGATGTTGCTGCCGGCCATCAAGCTGGGGAATTCGTCCTCCTTTGGTGTAACATACGTCTTGGCGGTCTGCAGGCCGTTCTCGAAGCAGTTCTTCATGATGGACTTGAGCTTCTCGTCCACCTCTTCCGCCGTCCACTTGATGCGTGCAGAGTTCTGGGCCATTTCGAGACCTGAGACCGCCACACCACCTGCATTGGCAGCCTTTCCGGGGGCATACCACACCCACTTCTCCTTTTTGAAGTTCCTCTGAGCCTCAAACGCGTCGATCGCAGCCTTTGTGCAGCCCATGTTGCTGCCTTCAGCCACAAATTTGCATCCGGCTGCGATGAGACCCTCAGCCTCCTCACCAGATACTTCGTTTTGCGTCGCCGAAGGAAGGGCCACATCGACTTGTCCCACGTGCAACCACGGTCGCGCACCGTCGATGTATTTGACCTTGCTGCTGAATGTGGAGGTCTCAGCGACCTCGGACAGCTGTTTCCGGTCGACCTTGAGTTTCGCAATGATTTCAATCATCTCTGGGTCGATGCCCTGTGGCGTGGTGGCGATGATGGCTCCTTTGCTGTCACTGAGGGAGACGACAGTCCCACCTAGCTCAATCACTTTCAGGGCAGCATATTGCGCCACATTGCCGGAGCCGGAGATGGCGACTCTTTTGCCTGCGAACGACTCGGTGCCACCAGAGGCATACTTGATCATGTGCTCAACATACTGGTTCGGTCAGTCCAACGCAACTCGCTAGGTTGAAGGAGGTCTCACATAGACAACACCATAACCTGTGGCCTCTGGTCGGATGAGAGAGCCGCCCCAAGTACCTGCAACTTGTCAGAAATTGTGTCTTGTCAGGAAGATACATTGTAAACTTGCCTCCTTTTCCAGTCAAAACGCCTTCCCACGTCTTGGTCTGTTTCTTATATTGCCCAAACAGCCACCCGATTTCCCGTCCGGATACACCGATGTCGCCCGCTGTGCACATAGTCAGCCTACCGAATACAGCAAGTGGTCGCGTGGGGCATACCAGGAACATCGATGTCGGCACCAATGTGCTTTCCGAGCTCGCTCATGAAAGACGCACAGAACCTGCGGATCTCATTGTCTGATTTGCCCTTGGGATCGAAATCCGAGCCACCTTTTCCACCTCCCATGTTCAAACCCGTGAGGGCATTTTTGAAGATCTGCTCGAACCCCAAAAACTTCAGGACCGAAAGGTTCACGGTAGGATGAAATCGGAGGCCGCCTTTGTAGGGACCAAGCGCGGAGTTGAACTGTACACGGTATCCCCGGTTCACTTGGAGTTCGCCCTTGTCGTCTTCCCACACCACTCGAAATTGTATTATGCGTTCAGGGATGGAGCAGACCTTGAGGGCTGTCTTGTACTCTGGGTTCTTCTCAAAGAGCGACGAATTCTCGAGGCTGGAAACGAGTTCATGGTACGCTTGCTCAAATTCAGGCTCGGAAGGAAGATTGGTCATGTTGTCAGGTTGAGAGTTCAAACGGCAGAGATCAGCAAACAAGTAGAGTGAAATGGGGATTTGAAGAAAAGCTTGGGTTGGAAGTAGAAGCAAGAGTGGAAGTGGGTGAAAGAAAAATGGCCACAATATAACGGCCAGCAAGGTGAGTCTACAGGAAGTTCCCGCTCAGCTTGATTTGAGCGTTTTCTGTAGTCTATAACTGCAGCTCATCACCTTGGCAGGAGAAAAAAAAAAATCCATCAGTACGTCAATCCGAACGGTGACGGCAAGGCCTTTGCACATCCATGTTGCAGGTGAAGCTAGTAGGACGATGATTCTGCATTCTGCCCTAGTTTATCTGAACCCTCAGGAGAGAGGTGAGTCTCGAACACGTCGTATCAACAAGCTGTTTGTCAAGTTGGTGTTGACAAAATTCGTAAATGAAAGTGCGCGCATTCATTGGTTCGATAAGGGAGAGCTTGTTGATACTCGTTACTTTATAGAAGTGAAGTATGGTGGGGACTGGGGATGGAGAGTCAGGCACTCAGGGCACCTCGAACGGGCGGGGCCAACAGTGCGCCACCGGCGAGGAATCGGGGGTGGCATACAGTTCCGAGGCATGTCGGGGGTCTCCAAGCGTGACAGGTAAGCTACAGGCACCCAGGCTATAGACCAGTAGCTCCGGGAGCAGGTGACTCTGGCGAATCTGCACCACCTGGAGAAGCAATAATGACGAACGTCCTGCAGCTTTCAAGTTCTAATTACCAGGGCCCAAATCCTATCCACGCACCTTATCGAAGCCCCCCTCTTGCCCCTCCTCTTCCGCCTCTTGACTCTTTAAGCGGTGGAGTGCAGGGGCTGGGCGGCTGGTCCTACTTGATCCGATGTCGCTCTACATTGCTTGCTGTGCCTTTGCTGGGCTCCTCCCCCAAAGCTTCGTCGGATGCAGCAACCCTAACGTATCCACCTTCAGGCATCAGAACCGTCAGAAGCAATACCCCTCGCTAAGATTGCCTGTAGCATCTGGAAGCAATGTTTCTCGCTCACGCTAGATACCTACTTGTAACGAACCCGCTGACGAAGGAAAAAAAAAAAATAGTTACCCCTGTCCATGCTAAAGATTTTTTTCTCCACGAAGCCGGGGTACCATTCGCGCTGGGGCACGTGAAGCAGAAAATTCTTTCTCGACTACCACCCATCTCTCGTTCTAAGGAACACAATACTTTCAGAGATACTTGGATGTCAAACCTCTCAGGGTCAGGTGGAACGATGCACTTGGTGGCACCAGGGTGGAGAGGTACAGAGGCAAATACAAGAGGATGAACCCGGGTTCGGAGGGCTTCTCACCGCCCCGGGGCCTTGGATGTCCCACCCTTGACTCATAGAAACTCCCTGCACCAAATACCAGGACGACAAAAAGCAATTGCTTTTGAGCCAGAGACTTTGCAGCCCAGTTTGCTGCTTGGCCGGGTGAAATGCCATTCGATTGACCCTTTGTGTATCTCGTTCTTTTCCCTTGGCCGGAGATATACCACTTCGCCGTATCTAAAATGGCTAGAGAAACAGCCAACTTTTCCATAACGCCCGTCCGGCTTCCACGCGACTTGACAGATACCATCTCCCTCTTTTACGCCTATGCCGAGTCTTTGGGCTTCGACTTATCTTTCCAAAACTTTGACAACGAAATGGCCGGAATGCCGGGAAAGTATTCCCCTCCTCAAGGAGAACTGCTCTTGGCTCGGAATGAGGCTGAGGTGGCAATCGGATGTGTTGGGCTGCGGCCTCTTCCCTCTGCTGGCCTGGGAGGCAAGGTCTGCGAGATGAAGCGCCTCTATGTCACGCCAGCAGGGCGAGGGACTGGGGTCGGCAAAGCCCTGGCCTCCGACATCATCGCTATAGCTGAGAAGCTTGGATATGATGAAGTGAGGCTAGACACCCTGCCTAGCATGACCACCGCGTTGGGTATGTACCGCAACTTCGGGTTCGAAAATATTCCCGCGTATTATGAGACACCGCTGGAAGGCACTCATTTCCTCCGCCTGAAGTTCCCAAGGCAGGCGAAATGACGGACCCAAGCCGCAGATAGGAACGATTGATCGCACAGACATGACTTTGCCGGTCGTGACCCACCTCGACAGCGGAATATCGTTGATAATTCAGTACCAACCACGGTCCGGACGACATCGAATGCACTATCGCAATACATGAGGGTGTTTTTGTTCCCATTTCTTCACAGCATTGAGAGCAGCCGTGATTTTCAGACCAAGTCGGGCGTCGAGCTCGTACTTCTCCCATCCTCTCGCCTTTTCTAGGTGGTGTTTTGCTTCTTGAATCAGTTTTGCATCATGAGTAAGATCAACCGGAGGTGTCTCCTCCTTGGGATCTCGAATGAATGTGGCTCCATGTTGCTGAGTGTACGCTGTCCTCTGCATCCACAGATTAACTGCCATCTCATGATGTGCCGTTGGAGCCATCCAGTCGTCTTTATTCGAACCCCTGAACTCATGAGCACCTTGAGTCAACAATTTTCTTTTCAACAAGCTCTTTGATTCTTCATGCCGGCGGAGATTTCTGAAGATGACAGCCCTTAGGATGTCGAGGATCGCGTACTCGTCGACATCTTCCTTGCTCCAGTTGGGTGTGCTTTCAGACCATTCAAGATTGTCCAAGGACTTCTGCAGCAGCCGCTCGTCCATTTTCTTGAAACCATTCCACAGGAAGATCATCTCATCGAGTGGACTGACCCCAATAGCGTCGACGAAATCGCAACTCCACCGAGATGCTCGCTCCTCCCATTTCGTGATCTTCCGTACCACGAAGATGTCGAATGGCAGCTGCCTACCCATCATCTTTTTCTTCCCGACCTTAGTTGGAGCTGTTTTAAACATTTCTTCGGCGAGCTTTGCATGCTTTTCCCTGTCACTGCTGGACAGGGTTTTGTCATGGCGGTAGAAGCAAAGGTGGGCGGCCCCGGCAATGTAGTAATACAAAGCGCGAGACCACGCGTTGAGGTCCACGCACGCCAATATAGAGTCCGCACACAATTGGTATCTGTGGGCATGCATGGCGCTCAAACTCTTTTCAAACATGTGCAGCGCTTCGATCTGCTTCAGTTGACTCTTGCCGGGGTTCGCGAGAATGGCCAAGGCTTGATCGAGGTTTCGTTTCGAGGCCTCTGTTCTTGCTTCCTCCACGACCCAGAGTTTGCTGTTGGGATACCTTTTCCGCATCTCGACCAGGAGTGTCTCGAGGCGTTTTGTGGGGTATGCCTCGACGTCGTCTGGTTTGGAGGGATCCGCGTCCGCAACGATATCGCAAAAGCCAACCAGCCCGTTGTACCAACCGAACAAAATTAAACTCGCCATCCCGCCATTTATGTTTGGAAATTTACTAGCCTGCCACAGCATTCGGATGCCTCGTTCTCGATCCCCGCGGAATCCGACGATATAGAGGAGTTTGCTGAACGCTGGCGGTATGATGGAGATGAGAAGCGCCAATAAGCCTGACATGAGGTTGGTGCCCGAGTGGATGAAGACGTCTAGGGAGTTGCTGAATACGTCTGACTCAGGTCCTTCTGTGAGCAAGCCTAGGGTCACTGTTGTCGATCGGCTCAAGGCTTCTTCTGGAAGGTGTTCATTTATTTTCTCTATTTCCAGTTCCAGTTCCGTGGCGTGGTCCGATTCCACGTCTACCTCCATGTTGCCGATGTACTTGTCTGTGACTGCGTTGGTCTCATCTGCTTCGTGGAATTCGTCATCGGAATCACTGTCTGGCGTCGCATCAACGGGTTCAGCATTCCTCAGAGCAGATGGTTGAGCAGGTTGGACTTGGTGATGAGGATGGGGTTCTGAGGTCAATGGGGCCGACTTCCCAGAGATGGACGAGGGCAAACTTTCGGTCGACTGGTCTCTTGAGACTGCCAGATTGCTCTTCGACCGATTGCGGTTGAAGTTGATTTCCATTTGCACAAGGCTGTCAAGGGTAATATATGCTTTGCGGAGTTTATAGAACCCTCGCAGAGACTCGGTCAGACTTTCATTGAGCACACCAACCACAGCAGACATGATCTGGGCTTCTGCCTGGCACAATGCAAACTCTGAGCCTCTCTCATAGATGGTGGATTGGAAAGCACGCGAGTCGTGCTGGGCCCTTGTGTGGCTGGTTGAAGCACTGGATTCGGCCTCATAGAGGGTTTCCGAGGCTTCCTTCATGAATTCTTGCTCGAAGCCCAAGGCAGCCTTCATAAAGGCCAGTGTGCCTTTGGCAAGTTTGTGGAACGAAGAGTTGCCGTCGGCGAGGCCTGCTTCAGCGCCCTTGATGTCGTCGTCCATGACTCGGTCTACGGCTCGCATGGCCGTCTCTAGGTTTTGAGACTCCTCTAGCGAGTCGAGGCTGTGTGTTGAAGCATTGAGCCCGCTACGGCCGCGATCGAACCATCGTCCGACTCTGTGCATGTTGAATGTAGCAAGGGCTGAAACAGCGGGAAGGGAGGAGACTGTTGCAGGCCTCAGTCTGGCTCAGCCACCAAAGCTCCGAGGAACACAAGGCAATCTCAAACAGGGCGATATCTTAACACATCATACTGAAGTTATGAAGGATTTCAAAGTAACTGTTGACCAAATAATTTCTGTAGACGTGAATCTGTCAAGAGAAGTGAGGACAACTAGAGATAAAGGAACGTACAAGGAAGTTCCAGCCCGCGAACAAGAGTCGAGCTTATTTCTGTTCCGGCCCCAGCGTGCTGGCGAAAAGGCCCAATGGCATGTACTTTGTAAACGTGTGGTGTAAATTGAGCCGTTTGCCCTCCAAAGGATCAATGATGACGAACATCAGGCAGCATCTGTGGAGTTATTGTGTTATGCCCGTGCTGCGGCATCGCATGCCATGCTACATTTGTGCCTCTTTTGTGCGTATTGGAGGCTTGTTTTGGTCACTAGCGTCCTGTCTTTCCGAGCCCACAACAGGTGTCCAAACTGGCTAATCACAGGCGTGACTGGCTAACCTGGCATTCGAAGTAGCTTGGAGGCTGAGAGGCCAGTCTCAAACACCATCTTGCCACGGCCCACAAGCACCTCACGCATTCCCTCATTCGTTACAAACCCGAATAACCACCCACGTCGCACCTCATACACGGCCGAACTTGCTGAAGAAAAGAGCTACATCCAGTCTAACAAAGGGGAATCCGTGCCTGCGTTTTGATCCTTTGCTGTTCGCTACCAGACCACGTTACTTATTCCCTCCGCTGCCTGCGTTCACCCACGCACCACAATGTCGTCGTCTGGCTCTAACCCACCAACGACGAAAATGCAACCTACGCAGAAGACCGAAGTTGATCCAGCCCAAGCATCCAAGACAGCCTCGAATCCGCCCCCGGCCATGCTCGAGGAAGACGACGAGTTTGAAGATTTTCCAGTTGAAGGTATGAAAGCGCAGACAAACAAGGCACAATGGAAGGGGATTATGTTGACATCATTTCGAACAGACTGGTCACAAGAAGATGCAGAAGTACCTGGTGGAACTACACATCTATGGGAAGAGAGCTGGGATGACGATGATGAGAATGAAGATTTCAGCAAGCAGTTGAAGTACGTTCCAGACAATGTCCGACAGTTTTCACTGCAACGTCCCCGAGGCTGACCCTTTTCCACACAGAGAGGAGTTGAAGAAAGTCGAATCGAGCAAATAGAGCACGTTATGCGAGAGCAGCGCATTGCATGGCGTTCTGGTATCATGGACTAAAGGCATCAATGGTTAAAGATACGGCATGCTATCTTCTAGCGGTTCGTGGGTGGAGAAAACTATCATACAACAATGGACTGTCGTGTTTTTCTTTGCCCTCAGAGGTTTGGTCTCGCAGTTTCGCTTGCTTCGATACCCATCAATCGTGCGCCTGTCGTTCGTGGAGCATGTAGACTACTTACTCGACAGGGCAACCACACCTGGTAGAGCTTTGCCCTCCAGCAATTCCAAGCTCGCACCACCGCCGGTTGACACGTGGCTCAGTTTGTCTTCCACTCCATACTTCGCGGCGACAGTTGCTGTGTCACCTCCACCAATGATGACAATTTTCCCGGCCTGGGCTGCATTCACGCAAGCATCCAAGGTCTGTTTGGTGCCGTTGGCGAACTTTTCGAACTCAAAAACTCCCGGAGGTCCGTTCCACAGGATCGTCTGGGCCTCATCGATGGCTTCCTTATACAATTCGATGCTCTTTTCGCCACAGTCAAGACCCATCCATCCATCTGGGATGCCTTCAGCGTCTGTCGCGGTGCCGGTGTTTGCATCCTTGTCGAATTTGTCGGCCGTGATGTAGTCGCAGGGCAAGACGATCTTGACGTTGTTCTTTTTGGCCTTTTCCACCAGCTCGGCGCATTGTTCGCTTCCGGCTTGATCGAATAAGCTGTTACCGATCTTGACGCCCTCCAGGGTCTTCTTGAACGTGAAAGCCATACCGCCGCAAATGATCAGGATGTTGACCTTGCCAAGCAAATTGTCGATCAACTGGATCTTGTCTGAGACCTTTGCACCACCGAGAATGGCAAGGAACGGCCGCTTGGGTTTCTCGAGAGCTTGAGCAAAATAGTCGAGTTCTTTCTTCATCAAAAAGCCAGATGCTTTGTTAGGTAGCTCTACTCCGACCATGGAGCTGTGGGCTCGGTGAGCAGTGCCGAAGGCGTCGTTGATATACACATCACCCAACGCTGTCAGACCCTTCCGGAACTTGGCAACATCGTCCTTGTCGGCTTTAACTTTGTTGCCATCCTTGTCTTTAGCACTCCCTTCTTCCTCGATGTGGAAACGCAGGTTCTCGAGCAAAATAACTTGGCCGCCGCTGGCTTTGTTGACAACCTCCTCAACCTCAGGACCAACGCAGTCGTCGGTGAATATGACGCTCTTGCCCAAAAGCTTCTCGAGCTCGGGGACGACAGGTTTCAGACTATATTTGGGATTCTTCTTGCCGTCCGGACGACCGAGGTGGGACATGAGGATGACGGCTTTGGCTCCATGTTCAATGGCGTATTTGATGGTAGGTAGAGCACCGACTATTCTCTGATTGTTGGTGACCTTTCTATCGGCATCAAGCGGGACATTGAAGTCGACCTAAACACAATCAGTGCAAACACGACGCTCATGGGAACCAAACATACTCGGATCAAAACGCGCTTGTCCTTGAGGTCGATGTCAGTGATGGCGAGCTTGTTGGAGAGAGACATTTTGGACTTGGGCCGGGATAACAATGCAACAGAAGGAAGCGTGGCTCAATGTGAGAATAGAAGAGAGATAGAGAGCGAGAAGAAAATCTTTATTGAGCTACGGAGCTCTGAACAGAAAACTGAAGCACTTGGTGAACTTATTGGGAATTGTCGGAGGGGTCAACTCGGGTTGGGCTCAATACAACGGAACTGGTGGGGTGATGGAAAAAAACACGGGCGCTTTGGGGTATCAGCAACCGACGTCACAGGCTGCTCACAGGCTGCTCAATCCTCAGCCAGGGGTGGTGTTAGCAAGCAGCATCTCAGCCATTTATCGCTCGCTTGTCTAAGGCCCTGCATGTGGTTTGCAGCATTTGCTATTTTCGCCGAGAAGTGGCACCATGTGAATGATTTGAATCACTATCTGTTCAGAGATCAAATTAATTCTGGCTGGTAGGTTAACGTTTGAGATCAGTCATGGCGGGAGGACTTGTGCTGTTGTCTTTGTCACTACCCGCCAGCTTGATATATACGCAGAGTAGGTACTCTTGTACAAGTAGATGGGAAACACATCTGCGACTGCAATGAAACCACTTTCGACCACTGCCTTTTATCCAATCCCAGGTGTGAATCAGATCGGCTTGATGGAATTTGGGTTCAGCGCTGAAGGGTGGGTGAGATGGTCATGCGGACCTCCGACACTCCGTCGAACAGGCTCTCGGCGGGTCGAGGCTCTCAGGCTTTCTAGGCATCGCCTGCCATGCCTGCCACCATCTCCTGGGGAGCCTCTCCTGCAGCTCTGGCCCGAGACCTCACTAGCCCCTTGCTGCGCACCTCTCAACCACCAACCTCATCTTTTCCTTCCCTTGCGCACACAGACACGATACATCCACGACCTTTGATGGACAATAGCCAGAACCCTGATTTCCAGTAGTACAAGACAGCGTCTCCTCAAAGTTGGCTGCGCTCTTCCGACACCATCGCATCGAATTCAACGCCTGGTACTTGGTCCACTGCAGCCTGCGCCCCAGTTTAAAGACGCTGTCGTCACAGACGTCCCTCACTTCCCTTCGTTGACCTCATCTTTCCACAATATCCAAGACTCCCCTTCTGTTCGGTCTCTCACCTTCTCTTTAACTTCCCTCTCTTCACCATGCTGGACACCTCGAGACGAAAGTCGTTGGCGTGGTTGAACAGTACTTATATATATGGCCGAATCGTACGTCAACCTCTTTTTGATTCTGTACTTGACAGTTCTGTTTCCCTCTTGGTCAAGCTGACTTGTTATCTTCTAAACAGCCATTATTAAACACCATTCTTTTCCTCGTCGAGTTAGCAATGGCCGCCCGACTCGTCGCCAAATTCAACTCCTACTATGCTCAGAAGCCTGTCCTAACCACAATGATCACGAATGCGGTATGTGGATGAACCGGCAACAGTTGGATGGTGGCTGAAGGTCAAACAGATTCTTGGAGGCATTGCAGACACGGTGGCTCAATCAATAACCGCAGTTCGAGCAAGGCAAGCCATGTTGCCGACCACGACCGATTCGAGATACCTCATCTCCTCCGGCGTCGAACTCGAAGATTTGAACGAAAAGCCTGCAAGGCTCTCGCCTGGCCTTCCCCCTCGAAGCAGTGGGCCTCAATCTTTCGATTTCGAACGCCTGACTCGATTCATGTCATACGGGTTCTTGATGGCCCCAATCCAATTTCTTTGGTTTGGTCGACTCACCAAGTGGTTTCCTATCACCCCCAAAAGTGGTACCGTTCCGGCACTGAAGAGAGTTGCTATGGACCAGTTGATATTTGCACCGTTCGGTCTTTGCTGCTTCTTCACTTTCATGACGGTGGCAGAAGGAGGTGGAAGGAAAGAGGTTATGACCAAGTTCAAGGACATCTATCTACCCACGCTGAGGGCGAACTATATCCTCTGGCCTGCCGTACAGATCCTCAACTTCCGCGTCATGCCCCTGCAATTCCAGATCCCCTTTGTGAGCACTGTGGGAATTGCCTGGACCGCCTACCTCAGTTTGACGAATTCAAGTGAGGACGAAGCACAAGCTCTCCAATGAAACTATCATGCCGTACACCTTCTGTCAGCAATGAGATACCCAATGATCAGCATCAGTGGCGTTTTGAGGTGGTATGGTGATTCATAAATTGTACATGGTTCGAGCGCACGCCCACGGAATACCAACATATCCTCGTCGGCGCTTCTCGGTCTCCGTTTTGTCGGTGAGAAGGTGTCCTCTTTTTCGCTTGGGTCAGCGAACTTGCAGTGTCCCGCGTGTTTCTCGGTCACGATCGCGAGACTACATACTCAACGACTACTAGCTTCAGGGTGCAAGAAATCGATTATGCGACCTTGTCAGCTGCCTGTACTCTTGTGGCACGTTTGTCTTCGTGGCGTCCATCGTCGACATCGATATCGGCGCCAGAGGACGCCTTGACATCTTATCAAACAATGGCACTACGTTCTATCTTCCCTTCCACATGTGAGCTTCATGACTGATGAAGATCAGTCGCCCACAGTTTTTGGCTGCTTTCGTTGGTATTTTATCTCGTGATAAGATCTGCGTCCTTGGGGGTTAGCTCGGACCGCAGCACCCCTGCTACTGCCCGCCGTTGTTGCTGCATCGATCCAATTCAGAAGACAACCACCCTCGTCGCGGATAACTCTAGCTTCTGTGGCCTCAAGTATGTATCCTTCTATTTTCAACCTGGCACGTGTATCAGATCACCTTACACAGTAAGTCATCGTTCTTTTCCTCCTTCCATCTCCTTCCATCAGCAAAGAGCTGTACTGCGTTTCCGACCAAACCACCTGTCCCTAATTTTCATTGCCAGCCTCGCTACCCGTGCTCTTGTTTGCAACACTTCACATCGGTCCCAAGACAGTTTTCGCTGCTGCTGGGCGCACGGGAGAGTGTGAGACACTAAACCGAATGAACCTTTCAGAGAAGTTCAGAATCGGGTGGTGGAGATATGTGGTTGGGCAAGGGTGAGGGCCGAGGCTGCCAGTCCTGTGTGAGGACCTGCCTCACTGCCATCCCGTTTGGGACTGACTTGGCCTCGCCGCCAAACCTCCTCTCTCTTCGCCCACAGCTGTCCCGTTCCCAAGGTCCTGACCTCCTATGCCTTGTCCGGCCTGTGTTACACGCTAATCGATCGGATGCGCGTTGACAGAGTGGTGTGTCCTCTGGTAGCCTCTGGTCATGAGGCAGCTCGACCAGCTGTTTCGAAAGTTAACCGCTCACGCTGCCAAATGCCAAAACTACGCTCATCCGCAGGTTGACACTCGTGCTAAACAAATTGAGCCAAAGCTTATCGCAGCTCCCACAGAGTGCGCCCTTACAAGCATCACTGTCTCTGTTGGTAAGCCTCTTGAGCACCAAAGTTTCTCACACCTTTCCCTGGGTCGTTGTTGTCCCTCGGAGGACATCTGGTTAGCGCAAGCCTGGGTTGATGCCACAAATTCGATTTGTTGAAGAGGACGTTCTCCTTGGTGCTTCAACCAAACTCTACATCATGCACAGGAATCTCCTTCAGTATAAAAGGCTGCAGCATCCCTGCACCAGAGAGACATTGCGACCTCTCCTGGCAATTCTTCATATCTGGACTTGGACGCCGCATCATCCTTGGTCAACTTGACGAGGTTCTTCCTGCTGAGGTTGCTGCCATGAAATTGCCTTGGATTGTCTACAATGTTCTGCTGGTCGCTGTCTGCACAACATACCCCTCCTGCTTTGCACAAGGGGCCACTGTTATCACCTCATTACTGACGATAGAAACCATAATCACCAATCGGTACACATCATTGCTAGCCGCAACTGTCACTCAACCGCCAATCACAGTGACTCAGATCATATCAGCTCCGGTAGGGCCTGCGTCTACAGCGGCCTCTCTTCCTCCCCCCACCCTTCAGGTAGCTCCGGTACAACTTGCGCCTACTCCAGCCGCCAATCCTCCACCCATCGTTCAGCCAGGTTTACTAGTGCCTGCGCCTCCTGCGGCCGCTTATCCTGTGCCCGTCGTTCCGCCAGTTCAGCCGGTTCAGCCCGGCGGGAAGGTGTCGCATGGTGGTCTCAGCGTACCAAACCCATTTGATGCGGTAGGCAATATTGTTGGCGGTGCGGCGAACGCTGCTGGAGGTATTGTCGGCGGCGCAGCTAATGCTGCTGGCGGTATCGTGAAAGGTGGAGCTGGGCTTGCTGGTCAAGCTGTCGATGCTGCTGGCAATGTTGCTGGAGGTGTGGTTGGGGGAACCCATCCGCCACCGTTACCAGTGCCCCTGCCAGGGGCACCAGGGATTCCAGGAGCCCCCAGCGTTCCAGGAGTCGTGGGAGTAGGAGCCCTACCAGGGATTCCGGCAGCTCCAGGGATACCAGGCCTGCCGGCGGTTCCAGCTGTCCCTCCTGGGGAACCCGTACCGGTACCAGGCCCTGCACCTGTCCCTGTCCCTGTACCTGCCCCAGGGTCAGTGCCAGATTCCCAGGGAACTTTACCACTGACACTTCCTCTTCCTGCTCCTCCGACTCTTGGTCCTGGGGCAACAATACCGTCTGGGCTATTGACGATTCCTAGTGATACATCTGTCCCTAGCCTTACAGTTGGACCTTATGCGTCGCCTGCAGTGAGCATGTCTATCACCAAGACGTCAACGAATACTCCTTTGATATCATCGGAACCAGAGTCGGCCCCTACAGCTTCGAGGGCTGTAGTCCAAAGTTCAACTTCCTTCATGATCACTTCCAGACCAGCCCACACTACATCAGTGTCAGCAGTGATCTCTTACCTCACCGAAACTCTCACACAGCCAGGGACTCTCAATGTTGAGGTACATGGAACAGTGACGCATATTTTTCGAGGGAGTTCGTTCTTGTCACAGACTTCCGCACAATCGTCTTCGTCGTCATCATCGCATACCACGTTGTCAACTTCCACCCAGGCATCCTCAACATCCAGGGGATCTGTCTTGATCGGTCCTTCGGGTCCTCCTCGCAAATTGACCCGCACATTCGATCCCTCCCTTCCCGCACCGACGCATAGCTGTCCACGAGATGCCATCGCAGCTCTAGCACACTACCGTGACTATTGCAATAATGCCGGGGCTGACAGGACAATTCAGAAGACATACTGTGTTGGTGAGCCTAAGGTGGCATCTTGTTGCGGAGCGTGGACGCAAGGGCCTGCACAGTATAAAGGCTATGAAACTATTCGTCAACGTAAGATGGGTGAATCCCCCGACCCGAGAGCTCCTCTGGAGCAACGGCCGTTTGAATGGAATCTGCACGAAACAAGAGATGTCAGGGGTAACGTTATCAAGCGTGAGGTATGTCGTTGATTGTTCCCCATGCTATTTCCTTGCAATTTTCCTCTCCATTGGGAATATCATTCCTAGGCGAATGGTAGACTTTCTGAGACACCCTGGCCTTTGGACAATTCTATACGAGCCCCCCTTGACCAAATGGCATGCTGACAATGGTTGAAGGTGATCAAACAACTGCCGCAGGAGTTCAACCTAGATGTCAAGTCATGTCGCGTCTGGAGAACTACGGAAGACCAATTCACCTTTTACATGCAGAATTTCTTCAATTACGGTGTTTACGATGTCGACGAAACCGGGCGAGCGATTGGTACCACATATTTCTGGGAGTGGGAGCCAGAAGGTCGTTGGCCTCCTGATCCGAAGCGGCGCAGAGAAGGAACTATGGGCTCAAAGCCTAAGACAGGGAAACCGAAGTCGGGCAATGGAGGCAACACAGAGCCAGACAGTCAGCCAACCCTAGAAGATTTGATCGCTGACTATGATAAACGCAGAGAGTGGTTTAAAGAACGGCTTGGGGAGAGTGAACTACATCTTCACGGCGCAAAGGACAAGGTGGGAGAAGGATGCGCTGTACATCTCTCACCAGCCAATTTCGCATCCAAGATCGAGAAGTTTGGCATGCGCACCAACGCGTTGAATGACCATTTGCCGTCTAGGCCCTCGAAGGAGGTATGGCAGCAAAAGAGAGATCGGGATTTGGCTCGTCTCGTTTGGAAAGATTTCTTCGCACCCCTCAACGTTTGTGCTGGGACATTGGACAGCCGTCTTCCTTCTAGACCGGAGCGCTCCGAATACAACAGCGAACAGAAACGGATGGTCGCTGAAAAGAATTGGATAAATCTCTTTACTGACGAGCCACCCGAGAAATACAGAGGAACAGTTCCGAAGCCCGATCGCCCTAAATGCCCAAAGCCCGCCATGAAGAAGCTGGCTAAACTTGGAAAGGATCTAAAAGACGTGGAGAACGTGCCCAAGGAAGATGCCAAGTGGGCACTGATGGATACGTACGCTGCCGAGCTTCTGGAGCAAAAGATGTGTCGAGACCAAATACTCATGGTCCTCGCCAAACCCAGAAGGAAGGCATACTCAAGCCTCCGAGAGTGGTGGTCCGACCGGCGCAAATGGAAAAAGTACATGGCAAGGCTTGAGAAAGGAGAGGACGTTCCGCTCCCGGACCTAGAAATAGACAACCGCAGCAACGGCCAATCTCCACAGGATCAGACGACGAATGACCAGCCTAGAAGAGGTAAACTTCGCGGAAAGGATTTTCCGCGCACGAAACTCGATCCCATTCCTGAAGCTGATGAGTCGGAGCAAGGGGAGGGGCGTGCCAATGGAGACAGTCCCGCAGAAGATGAAGGAAGAGTGCCACAGAATAATGACATTCAAAATAACCGTCATCTCGGGACCATTTTCGAGGAGGACGAGGAAGACGTTGAGCGCAAGCGGCCCTCCCAAGACAACGCTGGTGGACGCAGGCCAAGAGGCAGAAATAGACAGGGCGCGGATAACATCAAGAGGTCCTTCAGGGCCTGAAAAGAATAGTGAGTCGTGGTAGAAGAGGCGGTCCTCGCTGCTCCAATTACTATTGAATTTACACAAGTACAACCTTCCATCTTGTCGAACCCTGACGAGGCTCTAGACCAAGCAACCAGTTTTCTATGGGGTTTGGTGCTATTGTTCATTGCAAACCCAAGGGCTTTGACGTAGAAAACAATGGCCCTTGACGAGCTGCAGTCACTTTTCTTTCTCTTGCTCCTCCAGCCACGAGCCAAACTTGTCCAATCTGCCGCCCTCTCCTCCTTCTTCCTCATCGTCTTCGTCGTCAAAGCTGACCTTCTTGTCGCCTGATTTCTTGAACTTCTCTCGACCTGTTGCAATGAACGCCTCTAGTTGTCTCTCATCGAACCATCTTCCATTCATTCGCTGTCCTCCTGTTAGCATCGGCCTCCAAACCAGTGTCGGAATGACATACTTGGACGCAGGCAGCTGCAGCCTGGGCATCCGAGAAACGGACACTTGCAACGCCTTCAGCTTCCTTATCGAAGAGGACAACGTTTGTGACTTGACCCAGCTTCGAACATTCCTCGCGGATGTCTTCTTTGATTTCAAGCATCGCCGCGGGATCCTCCTGCACTTCGGTCAGCTCTGCATCACCTACGTTAGCGCAAAACGCCCTACCTCTAACTCTTGGAGTGTGAACATATGCTTCAGTATTACCAGCTTGTCCCACTTGGAACTTGTATCCTGTAGCGTTTGCGGGTCGTCGTCATCCCAATCCATGAGTTTACTGCCTCTAGATCAGCCTCGGGGTCTAATTAAATGATTGGGGCAAGCATACGCCTTCATCTTCTCTGTTTTTTGGATGACCTTCTTTTGTTCTCTCTTACTTGTTTTTGGGGGGACATCCTGTTGACTCTTATATGAGAAATCTGCTGCTTGGACTCTCATCCTGCCCATTGGACCTTGCGTTCCCAATCGGAAATCTGTGTCGTCAAGCATTTGAACCGCAAGATTGACTGATTCGGGTCTGAAGTAGACCACGAGTGCGTCACCCTTGAATTGGCCCTTGTCATCCTCGTACATCTTGATTCGTGGTTTTCCAGAGTCAATCTCTTCTGCAATGACACCACATTTGGAAAAGACATGTTGGATCTCTTCTTGGTCGGCATCGAGAGGTATCGAAGTCACGTAGACGGCAGTATTGACTCGAGGCTTTTTGGACTTGTTGCCGGACTGATAACACCTGGATTAGCATCTGTTTGTGAGGTCCCTAAGGATGCGTACCTCATCGCCGTTTGGCTGTTTCCGTTTCTTCTTCTGTGAGGTGGTTGTCGCATCCTCATCGACACCTGCAACCTTGTAGATTTCGCCTTGTTGGTCCAACAGTGACTGGTCCAGCTATAACGAAAAGACAACAACATGGAGCAGGTTAGAATCTGTTCCTGACACCGTAGTGCAAGAATGTTGTGGAAATCATGGAGGGCGCGGTATATATTCTCGGAGGTCTCATGTTGCGAATTTGCCTACCACTGGTATCCATCTTTTCAGAGCAGTGTCCCATTCGAACTCGTTGCCCTCGTCGGTTTCGAGGATGAACTTGTTGTCGAGTTTCGACCAAGAGATCCGGGGGTCACTATCGAACGCGGATGGGTCGAGAGGGAGACCGGTATATATGCCCTCTGTCGAGCGATGATCTTCTTCGGCCATGTCGGCGCGGATTGCGTGCAGTATTTTCTGAATCTGAGCATCACGTCGGCCACGACCAGGGAATGATGTATGCGGTCAAACTTTGGGACAAAAGTGGCAAACAAGCCAAGGCTGTCCAAGTACAGACTTCAGCCTTGTAAAGAGAGAGTTTGCACTGACAGCCTTGCCTCCCTCGAACCAACACCCCTTGAGGCTGTACTTGGTCGATCAGCCACAGCAAATACGAAGAGATACCCTATAAAGAAGTATATACCATGACGTGAGAATTCAAGGCAACTTATGCCCTCAATTCTTGCTTACAGATCGAAAACACACAATGGATGTCGGAGACACAAACATATCAGACGAAGCATATTGGTCTGGACAAAGTTACAGGCTCAAATAACCAAAAAGGTTGGATTTGATTTGGGTATCCAACAGAGCAGCACACTTCAGGAAGACAATACGGTGACCCAGAATGGCTTTCCCCCCAAGGTCGACACTTGATAGGACGAGGTTTGAAAGCACATATTCTGTGGTTTGAGAGGCAACGCTCAATGCAGGCTGATAAAAACCTGTTTGTGAATGGATATTATTCTCCCACTATTAATGAGACTCGAAGTCTCGATCGCTCTATGTGCTTGTTAAATCTGAGCTTCGAGACCGTCGGCCTGGAAAATCATAATGGTTGTTTTGTTGTCAAATCGTTTGCTGCAATCCCTCCCGTACCTATGTCATCCCGTCATAAAAAAAAAGGGAAAGAAAACATGTCCATGAAAAGCCCGTGATACTCAACGAGCATACTCTTTCTGAACGGGGAAGCGCTTCGCAACTCTCCTGTCGACGCCGACGCAGGGCTATATCGTGCGAATTCCTTCCTCGCCGATGTCGACATCGCCACCAGAGACGCTTCGTGAGGCTCTTGGTCTGTTTGCGAGCGCGGAGTGATCCTCAACGTCCGGAGACGGCAGCGAAGAAGCACTGCTGACATCAGAGGCCTTGCGATCATGCGTCGGCCTCGACTCCCGCCGATCAATAGGGGAAATTGCCCTGTCGAAGCCTGAGATGTGCTCATTCCCCAGTGCCATTTCGCCCTCGGGAATGGGCGCAAAACCAGCGCTTGCGACGCCTACTGAGGTGGTGTTTGGTGATGCAGGAGAGTTGGAATCGCCGGATTGTGAGACCGAAGAGGAGCCCGTAGGCCTGTTCTGGCCACCGCTGACGAAACTAGGCGGGTACATGGTCATATTGCGAATATCATAATTGATGTCATCAGGACGCGTGATTCGAGAAGACCCATGAACCTCGTGCACCTCAGTGTTTGGGCCTTCGACCGGGCCCTCGTATTCACCTCTTGGTGACCGCACAGGCGTGGATGACGACCAGCGGTCCGGGTTACTTCCCGGGTCTTTGCTGAGAAAATACTCCGCCGGAAGTTCATGAGGAGCTGTTTGGATCATGGGTGTTGGAGAATGGGGACGTTCAACCTCAGTGACCGATGACTCAGTTCCAATGTCTTTGCCAGGCACAGCTGAAGACGTCGAACGTATCCAAGACAAGATACCGCTCTTCCTATTATGCGCATAAGAATCCTCTTGCTTTCGTTGGTCCCTTCTTGCCCTTCGGCAGCAGAAGAAGATGAGACCAGCAAAGAAAGCAACGCCAACCACAACGGGGACCGTGACAGCAACTGGGACAACCCAGTCCCTGTCCTTGTGTGATGACGGACTCTCGGTGGGCGTGGCAGTAGGGGTATTCGTTGAAGTGCTAGTGGTTGCATTGTAGGGTGCCCACGTTCTGATCAGGTCCTTGTTATATGCCTTGTCGAACCAGCCGGCAACTAGAGAAGGCATCCCGCTGGCAGTCGGCGTTGCAGAGATGACACTGGCCACAGTCGCAGCGGGTTTGTAATCATCATGAACTTCGGGATCGTATTTACCTGTCCAGGTCAGGTCGTTCAGATTGAAGACGTCGACACTGTTGTTGCTGTCCAGCCCGGCGCCAAAGTCTCCGGTTCCGCCAATAACCATCATTTGGTCGGGGTATGGAGATACGCAGACATGACCTTGTCTTTTGTGTGTTCCAGCTCCATCAGGGTTTGCCCTGATCCATGTAAAGGAAGGCACGCTCAAAATCCACACTTCGCCGGATGCCGGGCCCCCATTGCTGTCCCACCCTCCATAGACGAAGATTTCATGGTGAGAATAGTCGGCGCTGGAAGCGACAACGGTGCAGAATTGCGCCAGTGGGCCATCGGGGATTTCAGATCCTGGGTTAACTGGTTGAACACTCCAAGTACTGGATCCGATATCGTAAACGGGAAATTCAGTCAAAAAGCTCTGAGCTACTGAGATGTCTGTTGTGTTGTCTGTCTTGAGGTACCCATTCAAATCCGCAGGATAGACGACACCTCCGATCGCAATCAGCAGTCCTTGGGTCGAAGCAGGAATCCAGACAAGAGCACCCTCAGAGCGCAGTGTGATGTTACTAAGTGTTAAGTCCTCTCGCGACCAGTCCGCATGTCCTTGAAGCTTGGTGTCGACCTTGATGAGCCATGGAGAATAGTCCTTTGGTGGGAGGAAATAAGAGAAGGCTGTGCCATCTGCATTGTACTTCCCACTGAAGTAGAAGCTGAGGTTCTCACTTGGAGCATTGGCTCCCGCGCCGTTGGTTATGTCTTTAATAAAACTCCCACTCTCAGGCGAATACGCGATATTTGGAACGCCTGCCACGACATTCGAATCCGGCGGGATGTCGTACAGAGGAACGCTCACTGTCCGGTCTGTGACGGTGTCTCCGGAAACGTAGTACATGCCCCTTGAGAAAGTGTCAACTTCACAACGCCATACGACAGGGTGCGGGAAATTTACCCATAAGCGTAAAACTCATCGTAGTCGGCGAACATATATCCATCGAGGTAGTAGTTGCTGAGCGGCCCCTCGTTGATAGATTGGAATATCGCAGGGTTGGCCTTGGTGGTATCAAACGGCTCATGCAGGCTGAGCTTGTACAAAAAGCCCTGAGAGGAGGTAGAAGACTCTAATGAATCCCAAACACCGTTGGTATACACCCCGGTTTGCATATAACCACCTTCAAGATACACATTGTCTCTGATCAAGGCAACTCTCGGCCTGTCCCAGAGACCTATGTTGCTGGAGTTATGATCACATAGAACAACGCCAGCGAGGGTGAGTACCCACGCGCCGTAATGCAGTATGGACAACATGGCTGCTGGATGGATTCGAAACCTCAGATGTACCGAGTAGAGTTCAAAATTGGACCATGAGGCTCAGGTCTTCCCCAGGCTATAGATACGGCCTTCCATCAGTTGCAAAAGAAGTTGAACGTGCAAGTCGGGAGTTTCCCACTACTACAGGACATGACCAGCTCAGATGATCGTGGTCCCTGCGGCAATGGCACGTCGGCTAGCAGAGTCTAGTTTGTGGCGAAGGTATCGGAGAGCCAGCGGATTCAGGCATTGGAATATCTTTTCGAAAAACCATCCACAACCATCTTGGAATAGTGATGATCCAGACCGTGGAAGGCAAGGGGCCCGTCGCTCGTGCAGAAGAGGTGGGTGGTCTAAGGTTGAGGAAGCCTTACAAGCGACGTCTCCACACCCAGGAGACAGAGGAAAGACACAAAAAGACGGGAGGTCGGGCGCAAGAATGAGCCTACCAGATTTGGCGTCGCGCGCAGAATGTTGCAAGGGTATCTTTGAACAAGCAAGGATGCTCACTGCATGCACTGAGCCCGAGGCCGCGAGAGGGCGGGCAGGAAAGGAAGGCTGGGGCAAGCTAAGCCCTTCGACTGGGTCGCATCGATTGGAGTTGGTCGGCTTGCTTGCACCAGAAAAGGATGGCTTTTGCAGAGACGAGTAGCAATACAGCCCCCACAGCTTGGTTTGGTGAAAAGAGCTCCTCGGACAATAATAATCAATGACAAAGCAGAGACCAGAACCATTGGAAAGATGCGGTAGAATGGTGCTCGAACTACAGGATAGGGCTCAGCCTCATCGCCATGTAAAAGATCGTGCATCGCCTTGAGTAGTAAGAGCCCATTCCTTCAATCTTCCTCCGTTTCCCACCTCTTGTGCGCTACTGGGAGAGCCATTCCCCCCCTTTTCCATTTTCCTCCTCTTGTGGGAGACCAGTACGCGAGAGAGTCAATCCTTTGCTGACAAGGAAGGGCGAGGGTGACAGGCACGGAAGGGTAAGGTGATGGGTTGCCTCTTCGGTTCGTAGGACGCATCCACACTGACATGGGGTTCAAGGATGGTTTGGTTGTGAGGTTGAAGTGCGCTGTTCACTGCCAAGGTTGGCTGTGTGGCTGCGAATAGCGTTTGGCGCCCCCGCACGGGACGGCACAGGGCGGCGACGACTACGCTGCCAGGTGAAGCAGTTATTCGCTGTCAAGTTTCACGTGCCGTTGACTTTGCCGATCTTGGGGTCTAGGCAACCGCTGGGCCCGGAGCTGAGAACGCATCTCAGTGCAAGTAGTTTAGGCCGGGGGGCCTCGTATTGTATGGAGCCACCTCACCACCTTTCCGGTGCCTGGTGCTGCGCTGTTGGCTACCCATGCTATTACCTCACCATCGCTAGCCTCCACTTACTCGGACTGCTGCGCTGCGGTGACTCTACCAGCAAAAACTCTTTTCTCCCTACTCCATCATCAGGCTCCATCATCAGGCTGACGACTAGAACCTGTCAGCATCCTTTCGGCGCTGCCTGAGAAGCCTACTCGTACGAAGCACGGGAGTCCTCCGCATCCATCTCAGCTTATTGCCGCTGGTACTATGAATGAAGAGCGCGATGCACAGACGGTGATTTTTCGAACAACTCGCAGTTGGGAGGGGAAATCCAACCCTGTGCATGCGCCCTGCTGCCACGACTCGGACCTTTTGCCTCCCCGCCTTTCGCTGCAGTCGCTTCGAGAGCCGGGCCAGAGCCCTCCGACTGAACAGCACAGAGGCTTGCATTTGTGCATGGGCTCGGGGGATTGACTACTCTAAGCGACCCTTCGAAAGCAAACAATGTTTTTGAGAGAGAAAAAAAAATCCCGTCTCACACCACACCAGCGTCCACTGGCTTGTGTTTTCTCTCCGCAGCCATGCTCTACTGGGCATTCTCAGCCTCATCCCAACCACCTTCTCAACGCCCCAGGTGGATCCATTCCGCGAGCCAGACTCTAAATAGTTATGGTGTCTTTCTTCGGCATTTGTCCGTCTTTCAAAGTCTGAGTTTAGGGCTTAGATTAATTGGTAGCTATGTCCGTTGTGATCAGGGATAATTCTTGTGTAACACAGTTCACAGTCGTGTCCGCTTCTTCCACCTCCAGCCGAACGCTGCGAGCAGCTACTCGCAATACGCCCCCAAATACTATCTGCGTTCTTCAGATCCCAGTGACCAAGATGAAGGACCCAGGATACTTACTTAAATCATTGAGCTCAATCGCTTTTGCTGGACCTCTTATGAATTGCGGACTTCGGGCCGCCGAGTGAAAACTGCAGCCTCCTCAAAGCATCATACATATTTATCGATTGGCGGCCTTTTGGGGTCCAAGCTCCTCGTCATTTGCTATGCCAAAGCAGGTTTGATCCCGTCCCACAGTCGGTGGCTGCCTCAAGACAATAGTCGCAGCAGGGGGTGGTGAAAATAGTTCACTACTCGTAGGCCTCGTACACGTGCACTTGAACGGCCCAACGCTGGCCCGCTCTACTTTGCCCGACATGCAAGCCATTGATCTGTCGGTACTAGGTAGCATCGCTTCCGTGGGGACACCGCCCATTGTGGTAGTTATGACGCGGGACTGAACAGGAACAGGACAGGACCTGCAATCCTCATATATCAGACAAGGTATGGATTGACTCCCAGGATTTCCTCGCGTTCTTCTTCCTTCAGAGATCTCCTCTGCCTCGCTGTCGCTATTCCGTCATTCGTTGTACATTCGCTCATCTCAACATGGACATGATGAGGCTGAAGCTTGTCGGTCTTGCCGCCTCCCTTCTTGTCACCCTGGCCCAGGCCGGGAATGGCGGAGATGACGGCTGGGGCTCAAGCTCCTGTGCTACTGTCTACTCTACCGTGTGGTCGGTATCAACAGAATATGTGCCAACCACGACAGAGAAGATAGTTTACTCCACAGAGACCGACTACGTGACAGTCACTACAACCGACACGGTCTATATCACCGACACAACTACTCAGATATCAGTCCAGCCGACCACGATCGTCAGTCCAACCACCATTGTCAGCGCTACAACAATCGTTGAAACCACCACCGTCGTTAGCCCGACCACTGTGGTCGTACCAACAACCATCGTTAGCCCAACAACAATAGTTAGCGTGAGCACCGTTGTGAGCGTCCAACCAAGCACTATCACAGATATTGTCCCTACCACCGTCGTCAGTGTGAGTGCCACGACAGAGACTGTCTCGACATACCCAGGCCTTGTCACGTGTACCTCAAGGGTCGTCAACCCCACTTATACTCCCAAAGCTGCACTACCCACCAATTACCTGTGGGGATGTGCTCCTGGCACCATCTGTACTCCTCCACAGATTGGCTGCAACTGGGAGCAAAATCCCCCGGCTGATACCTATGTTTGCGCTCCGGAAGAATGCAAACCCGTTCCTCAATTGTTCTTGCCAGCGAACCTCAGCTCATTGTGGCCAAATCCTACCGACACCACGTGTGCTTGGGAAGAACCAGCTCAGGGCTACTTCCACCTCAACCCACAGCACTTTGGACTCAGCTTCGCCATCTTCGATGTCTTGGGCCAGCCACTGTGCCCGGCCCCGGCCACAACAACCACTTGGGCTGACTGGTCCAGCGCAGCCCCGACTACTCCTCCACCCAAGCCCACATCTACATGGGCCCCTAAGATGCCTCGACGTGGACTGATGGCCAACCCGATCGCCGAGATTGTAAGCCGACAGAACTTCCTAACAGCCCCGGCACAGTGCTACCGCATTTACGATGCTGCAAGTCAGGCTGGCCAAGCAGTAGGATTGGTTTTCGACCTGCTCTGTCCATCTAGCACCACTTTCCAACAGGCTCTCACTCAGTGTCGTGCATGTTCTGAACAATATGCCAGCAGTGCGACAGGCACAGATACCTTCCCGGAGCTCCAAAACTACTTCCAATATTGCCAGACCCATACTTCGTGAGGAACGGGACCCCGTCTCAACGGCGCTTGAGGTTGAAACTTCGGCGACTGGACCCCGAGATGCCGTCGGTGCTACCCGAAATGCCACTGAATCTCACATCGCAGACCTACATTGGCTCAGAATGTCGGGGATGAATTCCTCTGTACGTGCCTGAAAAAGAGGCTTGGAAGCATGGCAGAGCTGTTATACAGCATCAAGGACTGGGAAGCATCTCTTTATTGTATATACCCCTCATCTGCACGATATGCACCATCTCCTACCAAATCTAGGGCAAGCTCTGCGGATCTTGACACAAAAGCAGTCAGAAGAGGGGGATGTGGAAACCAGCGAGATCAATGACTTGATTGGTATGAAAATGGAACGATGTCACTCCTTTACGATGGAATAGGCGTACACTCAGATAATCTTAATGCGAATGGCAAAAGTCATGTAGAGCAGCCTTCTCTTCTCAGTCCGGTACCCATTTTCAAGCACGTTTGTAACCTCGAGCGTCCTAAATACACTGGTATCACGCCCGCTGATTTAGAGGAGTCTTGACAAGTCACCGAAGACTTCCAAGCCGTATATCAATCCCAGTACCTCGTACATAAACCTAACGCGCCCCCACTTCTACGCGGTTCTAACATGGCTATTTCTCCCGTCCCAAGTGCCAGCTGCCAGTTACTCTTACAAAAATTCAAATACTCCCTTCACGGGTCTGACAACGCCAGAAGTAAAACATCCGACCCACTCCAAAATGGCAAAAACTTATCCCAGAGCAGCTCAACCTACTGGTCTGTGATAAGGAAAACTCGCCCTTGCGGGTTGGTTTTTCTCGCCCGGTTATACTACGAATTTTATACTACAAGGTTGATGTCGTCGAATCGAGGATTGAAATCTCGGAGGGAGGATTCGAATCGGGGTCCTGAGACCTTCTAACCCGGAGTTAGTTTTGACTGACAGGACCCAGATTGTGGCGTAATCGGGATTCGAACTCGGTACTCGCCCTTATTGTGGTAAGGGGGTCTTTGCGTGACAGAATTTGGAAAGAGAAAACATATATACAAGTGATTTTGAACCTTTGTACCGGTACCTCTGTGACTTGGCCCCACTGGAGATATACGAGTAGCAGAGGGAAGCGCTTGGCGTTGGGATTCACTCACTGGGACTCTATAGAAGGGTGCCTCTATACATCCCTTCTCCTAGCTTGATAGGCACTGTGCCATGAAACCCGTTGAGTATCAAAAGGTATAGTACGTCGTTGTGGTGGATTGAGAAACATCCTTCACACTTGGTGAACTGAGACAATCTCCCCAAAGAAAACTATTCCGATTGAGGATTATTTCTTGTCAAGAGGATTCGTTCCCGGGTAAAATCTCCGAGCGTGTTTAAAACAAAAGAACATGGCGCAAGGCCTGCTACGAGAAACGATCCGCGGCAAAAGAGAAAGCATGGACAGCGAGCGTCGTTCGTGAGCCGGTAGCCCGTGGCCGGCTATAATATTGCTGCGCTTGAAAAGCATTAGGGGACGAACTATTACCCTCACGTTAGGGGTACGTGGTTGGCGTACCATATATGTGAGAACGGTGAATCAGACATAACTATGTCCAGGTTGAAAGACGCGTCGAAGGATATACAAAGCTTCTGGCTAGTTTTGCTGAATGATCCACCAGGACAAGGCACTCGGTATAGAATATGGCACTCCTCTTCTTGGATAAATTGGTATCACTTTGCATTAAAATGGTATGAGAATTGATTTTGATGAGCTATTCAAAGGCGAAAAAAGACTCTTATCTATTCAGTACAAGAGATGATCGGTGAACTCGTGCCACCTGGGGAGCATTTGGGGTATTGATTATCACATCCTGGAATTCTAACATGTCACCACTATCCTTGTCGTTCATGGTGATTGAGGAACGGTAGCTGGTTTCTCGGGGTGCTCGCCATCGGAGCTGGGTACTTCCCGCTGCGCAGGAGTGTCTTGCTCGAGGCCATTGACAACGTCTCGGGACAACTCGACATACTACAAATAAGTCAGCAATTGCTATCACAAGTACCGCGGATTGTCAAGGGATAACTCACATCGTATGCAAATTCGCCAATCTCGGTCTCGTCCATGCCCATGATCTCTTCTTGTTCGGATGCACGAAGATGAAGGCCTGGGATGAAGTTGAGGAGGAACAGGATGACACAGCTGAGGACAAAGGAATATGCCATTCCAGTGACGCCGTCGCAGAGTTGGTAAGCCAGTTGAATCCAGTGCTTATTGAGCCAACCGCCGTCAATCTCGCTGAATCCATCCAGATGAGCGATGTAGTCCGCTGCGAAGAGTCCAGTCAAGAGGTCGCCGACAAGACCACCAATACCATGGATTGCAAAGATATCGAGGGAGTCGTCAATGTGAAGGAGGAACTTGAGCTTGGTGGCATAGTTGCAAGCAATTCCACCAACCACACCGAAAATAACGGCGGACCATGCGGGAACGAAGCCACTAGCTGGAGTAATCGCGACCAGGCCGGAGATAACACCGCTGCAGAAGCCGACGGTAGACCATTTGCGCTCCAAACGGTAGTCGAGGATGCACCAGGTAATACCGCCGACGCTCGCTGCCAAGTTGGTGACCACAGCAGCCATGACAGCACGGAGGTTGGCAGCCAAAGCAGAGCCAGCGTTGAAACCGAACCACCTAAACAAGCAATTAGTCGTCAAAGATCAAATAGGCGCAACCGGACCACATACCCGACCCAGAGGAAGACAGTGCCAATGACAATGTGTGTGACATTGTGTGGGCGATAGTTCAGCTCGTGAGTACCATGACCATGGCGTTTTCCCAGCATGAGAGAGTAGGCCAGAGCAGCAGAACCCGAGGCGATATGGACAGGAGTACCTCCAGCAAAATCGAGGCCACCCAGCTGGAACATCCATCCGGATCCATTCCAGGTCCAGCAGGCAATCGGGTCGTAGACAATGGTCGACCAGATGAACGAGAAAACCATAGCGGGGAGCATTCGTCCACGTTCGGCTGCCGCGCCAATGGCGAGAGCGACGGTGATGGCAGCGAACATGCCTTGGTACACGGCGAACATGAGATCGGGGATCTTGCTGGATCCCACAGAGGGAGCTCCCAGGACATTGCGGAAACCAATGTTTTCGAGGTCTCCAATGTATTTACCCGCGGTGTGGGAGAAGGTCAAGGAATAACCCCAGAAGAACCACTGAAAGGAGATCAAGCCCGTGGCTGCGACCGATAACCAAATGAGCGAGAGGGCAGATTTCCGTCGCGCAAGGCCCGAGTAGAAGAAACTGTGATTCGCTGATCAGTAACGAGGCCAATACCAAACGTGGACGAGAGGACACTGCATACCCAACACCGGGAATCATGAGAAGCACCAAGGCTGTGGCAGTGATCATCCAGGCAATGTCGCCAGCATTGTAATAGATGTTGAGATCCTCTGTGAGAGAGTCTCCACCAGTCATCGAGGTTCCTGCAGCGAGGATGGTATTAGTTTGGAACCAGTTTCTCGAGGCGCCGAGGCTGAGACTAGGAGAGAGCAAAACATATCACATACCCTCGTAGACTTCAAGCGGAACATAGGGGAGCGACCCCAAATCGTCAGTCGACATCTTGAAAGAGTGACTGTAGTGCTGTACAACCAAGGGTGTGCTGGTGAAGTGCGCTGTCCCCAAATGTAAGGAGTAATCTCTGAACCCAGAAGAGTGCCAGGGGTTCGAAGGGAGTGACTGGAATGGCGACCAAAGGAGAAAACCCTCTGAGAATTCACATCCAAAAGTCGGGGACCAGCGGGAATGAAGGATTGATATATGGAAGAGGCGTGGAGGGAACAGGTGGGCAGAGATCGGGACTGAAAACGAAATTGAGTCTGGCAAAAGAAACGAATATGGCACAGGGTAACGAGGTTCGTATGGTGGAGTGGCACCTGATTGACCTGATTGTGCTACCTGGAAGGGCTTGGGACAGGCTCAGGGCGACACTTGGCATGTCCTTCTAGCCCAGGATTAAGCATGGAGACCCGAAGGAGAGTTCGCCGGACAGCGCCCGTAACGCCCCCGAGAGCCCCTGACAGACAGGTTGAGAGGGAGAAGAGTGGGGATGATAAGGCTCGATAGCCCCGATAGGCTCGATAGAGAGCCCGGGAAGAGCCGGGCTAAGACCCATAGATAGGCGCCACTCAGGGAGATTCCCAGCTCCCAGGCCCAATACAATAATAAATAGAGGTAATCGAGGTGACAAAGCCCCTGTGGTTGCCCGTGGGCTGATCAGGGCTGAATCAACCTGCCCTGTGTTCCAGGCGTATCAGCCAAGAGGCTACACACTGTCTACACTGCGTGCCTAGAAACGCAAAGGAAAAGAGCTGCCCGTCTCAAAGAAAGCCATATTGACAGCTCGTACTCTCCCTTGTTTCTCCCCCGTCTTACTCAGCGCACGGAGCACTGATTCTCCCTGCGCGCATCATCATACGCAGCAGGTTCGAGGAAAAGTCCCAACAGCCTCTTCTTCCACTCCACCCTAACACCCCACAGGTACTGACCGAATGACGGGGAATCCTTTCTTGTGTCCCATGTTGCATCCAACGGCCCAATATATCCGGTCCTCCAAGGCTGCCTCGTGCTTTTCGCCTACTAGTCGTCGCTAAAATTGAAGGTTGCATAAGCCCCAAACTCCATTTTTGCCTGGCACACTAGGGGCATCGCCTGAGGAGCGTGGATCCTGTGCTCGCATTTCTGGGCGAGATAAGCATCTACTTCACAATTGGCTCACACGCAAATCCAGATTCCAGTGGGGGCATGGTGACGCTCAGCACATCTCCACACAGATAACGATTTCGACGCTTCTGGTCTGTTTCATCTCACTTCGGCACTGGTCCTGCCGTGCCAACCCTACAAGTACTCATACCAAGGTTGTATCTACCTACTCCGCGCATCGTACAGAAAGCGATTGACACGGGCCAGCACGATTCTTTCGACCTCTACCGAGTACGCTAATGACTGCTACTCGTCTACCGGACACCTCGTCTACGAGCTCATCTCGCCAGAATCGAATATGCTCGCGAGTGAGCGGCGGATACTCACTACCGAGAACCTCTTACCTTTCCGCGTGACATTCACCTGATCCTTTTGCTGACCGAGACCAACGTCCGTTCGTTTCCTTTTGGTTGGTACAATGTGGCCAAATACTTCAATACCTCGGAAAGGTTCGTGAATAGGTGGGCGATAAAATCCGCTTCTTTGTGTCGAAAATCTGTGCCTGCGATATTTGGTGGTATATTGATCACACGGCACGCAGTCCCAATGTAGGCGACTTCCAATAATAGCCAAGGAATGCGAACAGGCATTGGTTGCTCACAATTACAGCCAAGAAGAGTGTCGCAGCTTCAAAAACGGGAGGGATGGTCGCAAATGGTCTACAAGCCCAGATACTTGGCCGCAGCGATCCCTCGATCATTACGGGTAGTCTCCTTGGAAGGAATACCACTCCGAGCTCCGTGCGAGGCGCGCCCATCGCCTGGAGAACCTACAGGACGAAATGAGTCGCCTGCGGTCTCTCTGCCATTGGTCTTGCTTTCTAGAGCTGGTGGTGCTGCATCCCTCTTCAAGCAGTCTTCTGACTATCGAAGCATTCTCATCTGATGACCGTGTTCCTGCCGGGCCATGATAGAGAGGTCGCTTTGTCAAACCCAAGTAGGAGCTGTAGTCGGTCCTTCCCAGCGACGTGTTGACAGGGTTGGGGTTGCTTCATTTTGAAGTCGTTACTGTCTACTCACGTGCTATCGACAGAGTCTGCCGGCACCAAGACCTTTTTTGCGTTCACCAGATTGGCTGCGTTGCGACTGTTCAGCCTGAGGACCTTGAATTGGATAATGAGTCGTCGTTCTTCATTGAGACATTTATAGATAGTGTACTGAGTACTTGTCCTTCGCGCTCCAAATGAGACGGAACCGGGCAGCATACATAGATGTAATGACTGGAGATTCGCAAATCATCATAATATGGTGGAACAGGGACGTATCTGCAATATCAATTGTGAGCAGTGACTCGAAGAAATCGGTGACCGAGTCGACAATAAATTCATGACTTGATCAGTGGGAGATTCTAACACGACAGCTCAAAATTTGAGGAAGCACCAGGAGAGCGATCTCGCCATTCTGCCAGGTTTTGGTGTCAATTGAAGTGGGAAGGGCGAATAGTGGGCGGGTAACCAAGCAGGCTGCAAACTTGATTTCCTCACTTCTCACGACCGGATCAGAGATCCAGGCAATCAAGAAGCCTCCAGCGGCGACTCATCGACGCGGAGGCGACAACGGAGGCACGGCACTGGACACCATCTCAAGACGCGTGCCCCGTGGAGATTGGCGTCGACGTGATACTTGGTCTTCTAATTTTTCCACCATCATTATTCTGCTCTGAAGTCGTCAGGAAATCCATATGACCTCCATCAATACCACCCTTGCAACTCCCTTGAACGCGGCGAGATAGAGTTTCACGAGGAACTCTTCTCCGCAGCAGCAGCCATGCCTCAGTCAGCAACAAGCCAACCAATTCCAGTCCCCGTGCCAGTTGGAGTTGGAGTGGTTCATCAGCCACACGTTGCGGCTGCCACAACTGCCAGTGCTCCTCCCGCAACAGCCGACTTGCAGCCAGCACCACTACTGCACCCAACGTTATCCCATTCAGTCCAGGGCCAACCTCAAGTTGTCGCTCCTTCACCTGTGCATGCTGTCGCCCTCCCGAGATTCGGACCCCGTGCCTCCAAGACTGAAGAGCAACGTCTCGAACAAGGTCGCTTGCCCCTCGTCATGGAGCACGAAGAGATGCCGATGCATCGCCCAAGCGGCGGATCTTCATCTGGCTCTGACGAAGATGCTCTCACATCCTCCTCATACCCGTATCCTCCTACCTCCTACGAACCCCCCGATGGTTCTGTAACCTATACTCCTACCTCGTCCATCTCCGCGTATACGCCCTCGACGGGGTTCTCGTCCTCACTCTCGTCTTGGAATTCATATGGACCACGACCGAGAGGAGGAAGTGGAGGACCCCAGAATATGGACCGATCCTTCTCGGAAAGCGCTCAGAGTGCAGTTGCGGATTTGCGAGGCGCCAGACCAGGGGCTCCTCTTCGAACTCCTTCAAACACCTACGCACCTCCGAGAAAGCCGCCTCAATTTCTATCCCTCAATTCTAAGAGAATGCATTCGTCAAATACAATGAGAAGCACGAGGAGGGATCCGAATGCACAGTACAAGGCGCAAGAGAAGGCTTATGTCCAGCGAGTCCGACAACCACCGCCGGATTGGCTTGATAATGATCCTCGGACACCCAGTATCGGATACAGCACGGATGACGAGACCGACGATGAATCGCCTTCAGCTGAACACGGATTCGACGATCCCTACGATCCGGAAACACTGATGTTCCTCGGCAATGAGGAAAATCTTCAGCCGACGGAGGAGGAACTACAGAACTCCGCAAACAGAGAGCGTCTTGAGTGGCATTCCATGCTTGCTTCTGTACTGAAAGGCGATGTGGTCAAACAGGAGAAACAGAGGCTGATCGGCACCACCGAGCAAAAGAGCAAAGTGGAATTGGGTGCCGAGATTTGGCTGGGTGTAAGAGCAAAATATTATGGTCGGCCGTTGCAGATGCAGAAGAAGCTCATCGAGGAAGGCCGAGCACATATCGGGCCCATTATCGAACAAATTATTGCCTTTGAGATCAAGGGCGAGACGGTGGTGGGTAAATCACCGCTGGAACAAGTTGAAGAGGCCGTGGCCAACATCGAAAAGTGTGAATGGCTGTATCCGTCGCGGAGGGAACTGGAAGCTGCCCAGACCAGGGCTGCCTCTGATGCTTTCAAACAAAGCTGCGACGCCATCATCTCCTGGCACAATATCACACAATCCATCAACACTGAACTGGCTGTCCTCCAGGCGTGGGTCGGAAATTCCGAGTTGGACTTTACCAGGCAAAAACGTCGTTCTAGCAGAGACGGCGATCTTTCAGACGAATCTTCATTTATCGACAGAATTTTAAAGGAAGATGGGCTGAAGTCGTTGCAGGGTGACAAGAGCATGTTCCTGGCGATCAGCGAGGTCATCACGAAGGCCAAGAGCACCTTGATCGAAAACGCGGAGGCATTTGCCGCGCGCCACCTTCCACCTTATATCGAAGAGCTTTTGACTCTGATCAACTTCCCTTCCAGGTTAATCCAGGAGATTATCCGGATGCGGCTGTCCTACGCAAAGAAGATGAAAGAATCGGCGCAGCAGTCCGTCATGATCATTGACCAGATGATTGCACAGTTTCAGATCCTCATGCGGCTTGCTTGCCTTATCAAGCAAGAATACCTTACAATGGCGCACCCTGAGCCTGGATGGGATCTGCCTCCTTGCATTGACGAGAACTTCGACAAGGTCATCGTGGACGCTCTCAAGTTTTACTTTAAGATGCTGAACTGGAAATTGGGTGCGAACAAGAACACATTCCGCGAAGCCGAAATTCTCGAACAAGAATGGGGCTTTTCGAACGAAATAGGGCGGCAACTCGAAGGGGGCGATATTGAAGTTGCGGAGCAATTCAGTTCACTTACAGCCAAGTCACTACTCCGGCTCACTGCTTCATTTGAGCGAGAGCTTCGAAGCAAACCAGACGAAAGTCCACAGGAGATGGAGAAACGTTACAAGGCGATTTTGGATTCCGTCCGTGTACGACAACGAAAGCTGTTCAGATTCTCTCGCATTCTGCGGCAAAGGTTCGAGAATGCGACCGAGTTCAATGTCGGTATGGGACCAGAGCAGCTGCAGGCATTTGCCGAAGCTCTTGTATTGTCTGGACACTTCCTCGTGGAACCAAGCACAAACAGTCCAAAAGGCATTCATTTTGTGGCTTCAGCATCGCTGTGGAACAGACCGAAAGAGATTCAGTCAATGCTGGGCACATCGTTCCATGAAGATGACGCGGCGGAAGATCCCTCAAACCCTTACATTTTGATCATTAGACCGGAGGATGACATGACTTGGGAAGGTCCCAGGATGGAGCTCGATGCTCTGGAACTGCCCACTGACGTGAGATTGGGGAGACTCCGTCTCGTGGCTGACGGATCATCGCTTCGTCTGCAAGGTGCGCGGATGGAATTTGCCAATGCGATTGGCAGGGAGCTGGACGTGGTGATTGAACAGCGAGCTAACTTGTCTCGAGTGAATCTTGAGCTTGGGAAAATCAAAAAGACCACCTTCAAACTGTCGAATACTATCATGGAAAGTGTGGAGGTGATCCGGTCCCAGAATGGTGGGATTGCCAGTCCAGAGCTGGTACAATCTTGTTTCGCCTTCGCTACCGAATTCGGAAAACGATCTTTGACATACATGGATCCCAATCGACGCATGATGAACAATATGAAACTTACTCGGCTTGCGCTGGACTGGGTCAGCTTCATCTGCGACGATTGTGATGCGGCCGACCGAAGGACCTTCAAGTGGGCGGTGGTTGCGTTGGAGTTTGCAATGGCGATGACGCGAGGCCGGAACATCTTGGACATCACGGACGAAGACTACAAACGCATCAGGGTCAAAGTGGCTGGTTGTATGTCTGTGTTGATCTCTCACTTTGACATTATGGGAGCACGATCGACCTTGGCTGCACAGCAAGAGAAATCGCGAATGGAAGCCCTGACAGGCATGAACAAGCGACTGGACTACAACAAGTTGCGTAACGACGAAGATTGTCGGAATGAAATGTGCCAGCAGCGACTGTCTGAGCTTATTGCCATTGATCAGGTTCGCGAGGAACGAGGGACCAAGACCACTCTCGGACGGGTGTTGGAGGGCTCGAATGAAGCTGATCGATCGCTCACGTTTCTCTCTTCGTCTGCAACCAATATCACCATGAGATGGCAGCAAGGCCAATTTGTGGGTGGCGGCACTTTTGGGTCGGTGTACGCGGCTCTCAATCTTGATACAGGAACCTTGATGGCCGTTAAGGAGATTCGTCTGCAGGACCCGCAGTTGATTCCGACCATTGTCAAGCAGATTGGCGACGAGATGGGTGTTTTGGCCGTGCTTGATCACCCCAACATTGTTTCCTACTATGGTATCGAAGTCCATCGCGACAAGGTTTACATCTTTATGGAATATTGCTCCGGTGGCTCGGTAGCCGGCCTCCTCGAGCATGGACGGATTGAGGACGAAACGGTCATCATGGTCTACGCGCTGCAGATGCTGGAGGGGCTGGCGTATCTGCATTCAGCACACATTGTCCACCGGGACATCAAGCCAGAAAATGTTCTGCTGGATCACAATGGCGTCATAAAATACGTCGATTTCGGGGCAGCAAAGATAATTGCGCGACAAGGACAAACAATGATGGCCCCAGAGGCGCCGCAGCGCGCGAACGTCGATCCTGGTCAGCTTCCACGACAGCCCCAGAAGACTATGACGGGCACCCCAATGTACATGTCACCAGAAGTGATTCGTGGCGATGCACCAGCAACCTCACGCTTTTCGGGAGCTGCCGATATTTGGTCATTGGGGTGCGTGATTTTGGAAATGGCAACTGGCCGTCGCCCTTGGTCGACGTTGGATAATGAATGGGCCATCATGTACAACATTGCCCAGGGTAATCCGCCGCAGCTACCCACCGAAGACCAGCTGAGTCCGCAGGGGATTGATTTCCTAAAGAAGTGCTTCGAGCGCGATCCGGCAAAGAGGAGCTCGGCTGCTGAGTTGTTGCAACACCCGTGGATTGTGGAGATTCGACGGATGGTGGTTGATGATCCAGAGGCCCAGACGCCCAGGAGTGAGAGCAGCGGAGGCGTGTCGCTTCCTAGCCGGCAGAACTCGACAGCCTCGTGAGGGGGGAGATGTCGACACCGAGTAAGAAAAGTGGTATATAATATAATAAGAAGACCCGCTCAACGGCTGAACTGGGTCTGTCTTGTACCTGCGACGCCCATGCGGCTGATTGTTCCCCGGCTTACGTGATACGCCCGTATCCGTACTTCGTGTTTTTCCTGGTACCTAATATTATTGAGCCGCGGCCCAGGTCCTTTTCACAGGCAAGGGACACACAAACAGCAGGGTTAAATGCAGGTCGGTTTGGGACCAATCCACGCCATGGCCCAAATGGGGAATGTTGACGTTGGTGTTCTCGGGTGGAGTGGGAACCAAGACTCCATTCGGTCTTGGGGAGTTTTATGCCTGGCATGCGGAATGCCAGGCTTTTGCTCCATGCTCCATGTAACTTGTACTCCGAGTCTTCCATCCGAGTAGAGCGGATACCCGGTACGAATTCATTCACTCATTCACTATTCTTTCTTTTATTGTTGGTCATAGTCACCCGATTTCCTCTTGACTCTCATAATGCGCTCCCGCTGCCTCCGCAATGGCCAGTGTTGACATTTCCAGTCATGGCTCGTCGGATCCCTTCTCTGACCAAGCCGCAATCCAAGACGAACGCGAGACAATCGCAGAGTCCACGTTGGGCGTCGGTAGAAATGCCACTCTGACGCTCGGTACTGACGCGGTCATTGTTCTAGGTTTGTCGTCTTTGGTTGCAGAAACCTGTTTTTTCTGACTGCTTCGCAGATGAAGGCCTCCGCGGAAGCGAAGGATTCGACTGCTTTGGATTCTTTTCTCAGAGTAGGTCTAGGGTCAACTGCCCTGAACAGCCCTCCGTGACTGACCTCGGGCATCAGGAACCACAAATACCCGTTCCATTCCTTACTTTAATGTCCTCTGGACGGAAATCGTCAAGAGCGAGCTCACCATTCATTACGCGAAACCAACCTCCAAGTCAGCAAATTCCCCTGTTGTCGTCGCATATATCAACTATACCCTTGACAATTCTACTGCGATACTGGAAAAGGCAGAGAGATGGGTCGAGCGTCTGTTACGACGGTCATACGGCCATGCTCAACGCAATAAAAGGATAAAAGTTCTGATAAACCCCTTTGGAGGAAAGGGAAAGGCGGTTAAACAGTACAGCAAAGAGATTGAACCTATATTTGCGGCAGCCCGATGCGAAATTGACGCCGAGCAGACAACACATCGTGGCCACGCGGTCGAGATTGCTCAAAATTTGGACATTAATGCATTCGACGCCATTGCGAGTGTGTCTGGGGATGGCTTGCCCCATGAATGTATAAACGGCCTCGCAAGGAAACCAAATGCCGCTGAGGCCCTCAGAAAAGTGGCAGTCGTCCAATTACCCTGTGGTAGTGGAAACGGTATGGCGTGGAATCTGACCGGGACCGGTGAATGCAGCACCGCCGCCCTTTGCATTGTGAAAGGTGTGCGGACTCCTTTGGATCTCGCGAGTATCACACAGGGAAATACCAGGACGCTTTCGTTCTTGTCGCAATCGCTCGGCATAGTGGCAGAAAGTGACCTGGGAACAGAGAACCTTCGATGGATGGGTGATGCAAGATTCTTCTACGGATTTCTCGTCCGACTCCTGGGCAAGACCCTTTACCCTTGTGAGATCGCTGTCAAGACCGAGATCGAGGACAAGGAGGAAATAAAGAGACACTACGCCCGCTACATGGCTAAAAGGACGACCCAAGCCCCCATCTCTCATGCTGATCTGGATGGGCCATTGGATATGTCCAAAAGTCTTGGACTCCCCCCACTACAGTATGGGACGGTCGATGATCCTCTGCCCACCGATGCTGGCTGGACCCCTTTGACTCCCTACCCCAATCTGGGCAACTTTTACTGCGGCAACATGACCATAATGACGGCGGATGCCCCATTCTTTCCTGCTTCCCTTCCTTCGGACGGCCTGCTCGATCTAGTCACTATCGATGGCGACATCCCGAGACGGAAAGCCATCGACCTCCTGCTTTCCGTTCCTAAAGGCACCTTTTTTGACAAGGAAAGCGTACGCGTCCGGAAAGTCAGCGCCCTCCGTGTCATTCCGCGCTATGGGACAATGGCAGAGTCTGCAGGAGACAGCGACCATGGGCAGAACAAGCAGAGTCGAGCGGCCGGCCAGAGCAACTACAGAAAGAACATAAATCGAGACGCTGGCCACTTCTCAGTCGACGGGGAGAAGATGCCTTTTGAACCCTTTCAGATTGAAGTTCACAGGGGATTGGGCACGGTTCTGAGTCGGCGCGTGGGTGTCTACGAAGCGATTGGACCCAAGGGTTGGGAAGAGATCGACGTCGGTACCCTCTAAAAATGCAAATCAGAGATATGAATCAATGGAACGACAGATATTACGGCACAATACATTGTTCACCACATTTGTGGCCGAAAAAACCCCAGGCGTCAATTATGGAGGAGACGAAACGTTTTCCGGAGGACATCAGTCGGCCGAATCTGTCCATCCTTTTGAGCCCGTCATCGCAATGTCTGGGCGGCGGCTTTCATTGTCGCTGTCGATTTGCGATTTCGTCTCGCTGCGAAGGGGTTTTGGTGTAGCAATGGATACAACATTGGGAAAGAGCAAGCTGGCGCATGGGCGTGGCAACATGGAGCGATCATAAATGAGATACCCACATACGCAACTCTGCCAATCTTACTTCTCCTTAGCTTTGTGTTTTTCTTATTCCAATCTCGAAAGGAGTCGTATAAAAATCATTGACTATGGTGAACTATAATAAATGCAGACTCTTCAGGATGAGATGCAGAATTGGCCCCGTGATTCGATTAACTCCGTAGATTCCGCGTATCCTGAGATTTTATCTATACCGAGTCCATGGGGACTTGTCTGCTTTCCAAGCTTTCCATGTCAACATGACCAAGGGTGTGTGTCAAAAAGCCTATACTCAAACAAATAAGAAGCACAAAGACCCTAAGTATTTTCATAGCTTGCTCCTCAAATCCTGTCTCTCGTCCTTTCTGAACAACGTCTTGGAATCTGGGTACGGATCAAACACCACGTTGTTCAGCGGATTCAACTCACTCGCCCGGTGGAACATGTCCTCGTACACTTTGCCATCGTATCTTCCGAGGGATGAATCGAGTTGCCAGTCGGAGAACTTCCACGCATCAACCAATCGAACAGCATGTGGGCGGATCTCCTCGAGCAGTTTCATCACCGTCTTTGTGCGTGCCAGGGTAATTTGGCGAACCGTCACGGCGGCGGAGGAGTAGAATTCTGATGCTTCGCGTTCGAGTGTATGCAGAGCATACAGGCGGAACAACTTGTGCAACAACGTCACCGTGTATTCGTCCAATTGTTTCTTGGTAGCCTGATCCTGCAACGCGTCATGGAAGTTCTTGACGATCATATACTGGGCATGTGCTGTCGACAAACGCCAGAAGTCGACAAGCAAAGAGTTCCAGGATTGCTTGTCCTCATCGCGGTGACGGAGAGCTTCAAAACTCAAGAAGGAAACACGCCATGCGAATGCTGCGACCAGGTCTTCGTCGTTGCCAATCACATCGAATGCACAGCCAATGTCGCGACGGCGGATGAAATCAGTCAGAATCCGTGTGGTGTCATTCTTTGCCGCCTTACCAGCGAGGACACTCCGGGCAGATTTCAAGAGGTATCGGGACACTTGCTGCGTGAGCATGTAGTTGTCACCCTCCCAAGTCACTGTGGGAAGATAGTCCGCGTACCATGCACCGATACCAGCGAAGGACGAGTACCCATGACCGCCGCAGGCGCGACGACAAACTTCCAGGCCCTCCGCCGCGGTGGTGGAGCCGTAGGCTTTCAAGGCACAACTTGTGGAATGTAAGTCGGCCAGAAGATCGGTGCCTGGATTAAGCTCCTCTGGTCCCGGTCCCCGAGTGGAGTCGGATAGCTTGCCAGCATCACCGGCGCTCATGCGTTTCTGGTTTTCCTGATACAATCGGATCATGCTCTTGCCTGTGAAGTGGAGGGCGTAGGTTGCTGCGAGCAACGGTAGCAGTCGAATCTGGACCATGGTGTAGTTGAGGACTTGATTCTCGCCGGGTTCGTGGATATCTCGATCTTGAAATTGTCGTCGCACGGCACAGTAACGGGTGGCAATGGTGACGCCACGGGCCAGGGTAGAACCCGCTTGCAGGACGATGGTGCTTCGAATGAAGGTGAGGGTACCGTAGACGAGAGAAGGATTTGAAGGTCGCACGTATTTGTTGGTGCTGGGATCGACACTGGAGAAGCGAGCCAGCATATTGACGTGTGGAATTTTGACGTTCTTGAACAAGAGGAAACCATTATCCATGGTGTTGTATCCAAATTTTGGGCCAATATCACCGACGTGGACGCCGGGGAGCGGTTGATGAGTTTCCAAATCCCTGACCTGTACCACGAAAGGATGAGGGCCGTATGATTTGCCGTCGATGAAGAGTTGTGCCATGACTATGGCATAGTTGGCAGCTTTTCCAAGCGAGCCAATCCACCATTTTGAGGCAGTGAGGTATGGTGAATTGATTGTGAAAGTCTTGTCGTCGGAGTTCCAGGTAGCGATGGTCTCTAATCCCCGGACATTCGAGCCGTGACCAAGTTCAGTCTGAGCATAGCAGCCAATAATCTTATACGCCTCCGCCTTGTCTAGGAAGAGCTTGTGCTGTTCGGGAGTACCTTGCTCGCGCAGAGTGACAACGAACATGCTCGCATGCAGGCCATAAGGAGTTGGCTCGCTGATGAGATCATTGGCTGTCTGGTATTCATCTCTTGACCATTTGTGTTTGACCTCCAACTGATGCAGTCTCTTCCCTCTAGCCAACGCCGCTTCAATCCGGCTGATTCTCCCTCGAAAGTAGTTTTGTGACTTGTCGAAAACAGGATCGGCTTGAAGGATCCTGAGAATACGTTCATTTCTCTCGAGGTTCTCCCGCGTAAACATGAAATCGGCGAGCTGATCGATATCGAGGCTGGATTTGGCTCTCTCTTGTGAGAGCAGCTCGGAACCTTGAGGACCAGACGGTTTGAGGGCCTTGACCCATTCTGGATTTGTAGGCATCTCGAGGGGGTTTCGGAGGGACCGGAAAGCGATTAGAAACAAAGATAGGGACAGGAATAAGCCAGTCTGCTTGAATCAAGGGCTTCGAAGGAAGGGGAGGATTGGTATTTAAGCTGCTCGCTGCCCGTGAAGCAAGCATGTGTCATGATCGGGCCAAAATTATCATCGCCAGGTTTGGAAGGTCAAGCCTTGTCCAGATGCCTCGGTTCAAATAATCGATTCTCCCTCTCCAGCTTCTTTGAGGGATTAGTGAGCCCCCCGGCCCCACGTATTTTAACGAACTTCGTGCGTAACTCAAGCCTGCGGCGTATGCTTCGGTTACCCAGCTCCATTCCCATTGATCGCGACGGCAATTGCCAAGCGCCTGTCCACACAAGCACCTTGATGATATTGAGCTGCGTTCGCCACCTCCACGCTCGGGCACACTCGGACTATAAGATGGTGAGGAAAACCATCCACTGCAAAGCTGGGCGGCTGAATCGACTGGAATTTTGCCTCGGTCGACGAGACTGACCACGACGCGAGCGTTCATTGCCTTTCGGGATTGACCACTGATTGTCGGTCGCCGTCAGAAGGCCTGGCTCGTACCGCTTGGTTCCACCGAATAACCTTTCTCAGGAGACTCAGTAGATGATGATCAAGATTACATTCTGTCACTTTCATCTATTTCACTACATGAACACGGTTACCGGGGTGACTCTCGAAAGTACGGCGTAAACTCGGATGGTAGCATCTGTCAGTAACTGAAATGGAGCAGTCAGTCTGTAGGACCATAATTGTGGGAGAAGTGTTCTCAGGGGTCGCAGAGATAGCACCAAAGAGGCTGCGGATCAACGACAATCCCTTCAGAGATTCTCGCAAGTTTCACTATCTAATGTGCCATGTCCAGTTTAATTCTTCTCGTCAATTGTATGCGGTAGAGGCTCACTGATCGAGGCCTCCTCGACATCCTTGTGCGCCACCACAAAACCCTCGGGTAACAAGTTGAGTTCATCCTCCTGCTGGTCAAGCGACCAGAATTGCCAGATGAACAAGCAGCCACCAACAAAGGCAACCACAGCAAACACACCGTAGTTCCAGACCAGCAACGGATCGCCCGAAAGACGATTCAAAGCCTCGGTAATAGCAGCCGAGATGGCATTTGTGAAGAGAGCGATAGCCTGAACCAGAGAGCGCATGTTCTTGGGCGCTTTGGAATATGCATACTCCAGGGATGTGATCGACGCGAAGATCTCGGAGAGGGCAATGAGAACATAGCAACCCGTTTGGATCCAGACGTTGAGAGGCGCCGGGTTGACAGAGCCATCGTCATTGAAGCAGCTGTTGGCCTGGTACCCGCATGGTGATTTCTTGTAGATGTAAAACTGAACAACTGCAGCCCATATCATGGCTGCCGCCGCAAGCCAAAAGCCCGCAGTAATTTTTTTCAGTGCAGTGAAGTTGATGCCCAATTTGCGCAGACCAGGGTAGAGGAACGAGTCGCAGAGGGGAATGAAGATAATCAGGGCGAAAGGGTCGAGGTTGTTGACAACACTACCGGAAACTCCGGTCAGCATGTGTGCGGATGCACCACATAACAGGGCAGAAGATGAACTTACTCGTTGGGTACACCGTTCAGCTTCATTGTGCCGGCTTGAGCAGTAAAGTTGTTGGTCAGTTGACCGTATGCAAGCCAGTAAAGCGGGTAGTAACAGAAGACCGCGCAGGCAGCAAAGCCACGGCGGACTTCGTCCACCCAAGCATCATCAAACGTCATCCACACGGGCCGTTGGGAGGGCTGAATGTTGGAAGGCTTCACTGCTTCCCAAATCGAACCGTTGCTGGTATGCTTCCACATGGTGACTGGGTTGAAAGACCAGCGACCCTTCATCCCGTAGACGAGGCAGCGGACGGCCTTGGTTACGACGGAACCAGCCGGTGGTCTTTGCTGATAGCGGTTGCGTCCCCACCACATGACAAAAGGAGTCGTTAGGAAGGCTAAGAGAGGGAGCAGGAACGAGAGCCAGAACCCCACATATTTCTCGGCGTAGACCTGGGCATAATGGTGAGCTTTGGATGGCAAGCACAGTTCTTAGGGGGGAACAAACCATGCCAATTTGGCCAACCAGTGCGCCAATGTTGATGAAGAGGTAGAAGTAATGATATATCCTGCTCTGCGTGATGATCGGATCTACAATCACGCGTTCGCCGGAGGACAACGTCTTGACAAAGGCTCTGGTCACGTCAATTTGTTCGACGATCAAAGGCGAGATATTGGGTTTGAAACTACCAGTCCCAAATCCCATGATGATCAGACCGAGCATAAAAACGGCATAGCAAGCGGTGGTGTTGGTGATGACTGGTGGGATAGCAGAAATAACGAGGACGATGTGACCGATGATAGCAATAGCAATAGACACGCAGATGGTCTTGTATCTTCCCCAGTGTTCATCGGCAACTGTCTCGAGTTAGCCTCGCCCTGAAATCTTGAGTGGCCGGGGCGTGAAAAGCCTATGGTGACACCAGCAAAAGGGGACTTACTGTAAGCACCAAGGAGGGGCACACAATACACCCAGAAGGTGTTGAAGGTATTGATGCCATTGGCAGTCTGAGGACCTTGACCCAGAGCACCAGATATACCCTGGTCGGAGCCACCACCAGCCCCAGTGTTATGGTGAGATCCCGGCGGACCATTCGGCGCAGGGAGCGGAAGAGAGTGGTTCACAAAGTTGGAGTCTGGGATGGATGTTTAGTGGCCTGCAAGAACAGCAGATATTAATTTTGGAGGCATACAAACAACCTGGGTTCCGTAGTAGGAGAAACGCTCGCAAAGCTCCACAAAGGCGACCGTGTACACTGACCATGGAATGGGCGCGGCGACTCGGCGAAGAGCGTTGGGTCCATGAAGCTCCTCTTGTGTAGGGGCATTGTCATACTCTGAGTCGTGGCGAACGAACTGCACAACTTCATTCTTGGTGGTGGTGCCTTGACGGCTATTGTCGGCGTCTAGGTGTTGCAGACCACCGGCCCCGGCAGTCTCAGCGTTGTCAACAGGCATGGTGAGGGATCAGCAGAGAGAAATGGGAGTATGAGGAGTGGTTTATCTCTGACCCGAGTCGGTGGCCGTCTGAAGGTCTTTATAGCTACAGCGGTATGACCAGGTGCCATTTCACAGACAGGTAGGGGCGAAGGACGAGATGGCGAAAGAGGGACGATGGTAGCATCCGTGCAGCGAATGTACTTATCGGCGGCGACATGGTGGGCATTTCTGGACAATGCTATTCCCCAGCGATATGTGGCAGCTATTTGTCGGGTATTTGGATGAGTTCGTCTCAGGTTACAATCTTCCCCTGTCATTGATATCGGGACGGCCCCTACAAACGAGGGTTTGATCCATGATTTTGAGTGTTCAGACTTGGCAACTGCGGGCCATGAGCGAAACAGAGAGTTAAGCTTCCTTGGCAACTGTTGACTCTACTAGACCTGTTAGGGGTGAAGCACCCGACTCAGGCAAGCAGGCAGTGTAGGCTCGATCTTCTAGTCCGATTGACCAGACAACCTGCGGCAGAACAAAATTCCTTCCAAGCTCTCTTGTCGACTTTATTCGCCGGCCACGTCCGATGGTTACCTCTTTGGCACCGACATGTTGTTGTGACAAGTCAACAAGTTGCCCCTATCTTCCGTGCGAGAATGGCCAGCTCGCTCTATCTCTTGGCGAGGCCGGGGTTTCGAAATCCTCATCAACATATAGTCCTCTTGATCCGAATCAAAGCCGTTCTCATCCTCCATCTTTCACTTTCCTGTAACCTTTCCTTGCACGGCAGCCGCACTCGCAACCCTGCATGTCAGCCATACCTCGTATCAGTACCTGAAAAATCTTCGAGGGCAACACTAGGGTTCGGGGAATGCCGTACTGTGTGAGGCTAGAGCGGTAGAGCGAGGGATTTATCTCTCGCCGACGTGGACTTCACAACATACTTAGCCACCCAAGGTTGCTCCTCTATGTTTGTGGCAGAAGTTGCGGCAGCTGCCAAAAGGTGCGATCACTTGTCGCGAGCGCGTCAAATCGCGATTGACAATGCTAGTGCCGGCGAGGACGGGTGATCTAGAAGACTGAAGTGGGGAGCTCTAGAAGAGAGGAAGAGCAGGGTCCTCGCTGTATGTTCCTAATAAGGCCCCAGGTGGACAAACTGGCAACGAACCCTGAAATACCGGAGTCTCCAGTCAAATTCCTGCGGGCAATGGACACGCCACAAATTTCCCCTCAGACTCTCTTTCGTGGTGGAGCTCTTTGAGCACTGAACAGTGTAGTCCTGCTCTTTGCGTTAGATGGATCGCGAGTCGAGAACAAATTGCTAAGCCTTAAGTCAGCCTTGCCACATTGGAAGACTGCTGACTCTTAGCCGAGGCAACGCAAAAGGAAAAGAAGTTGCACGATCATTGACCACAACGCATTCTCCCTGGTTCTCATGTTCGAGATCTCAGTTGCTTTTCCATTCAATGCTGAGATTTCTCGTGTCTTTTAGCCTGGCTGCCATTCTTCACAATGAAGGAAGACCAGTTGGATGTGCAGGAAGAGCCTAGCTGAGCCTCCTCTTCGTCTCTAGTTTTCCAATACAGGGAGACAAATTCATGGACCCTGGTCTGACGCCTCGACCAAAGCCCGAAGCTCCTTTCCTCCAGCGTCCGTTTCAAGTTGCGGCAGTTCGCGATGTCAGGCCAAAATATGATGCACGTGAGAAGGAGCAGCTGGATATCTTGGAGGATGGTACAGCACACCTGAAAGATCTTCGATGCCCGTGTTGAGCTTGGTCCACACCCTCCCCCAAACAATCCTATGCGCAAGATTCCCCCAGGCACCGTCATAGTGAGATGGAGGTGGCAAGAGCCGGTAAGGCAGAGGTGACATGATTCCTCACACCTTGCCTGAGGACGGACCACAAAGTATCTATTGTCCGTTTTTGTTTCGCCCTCTACATGGCGTTGGCTTGGACAACCACAGACGGTCCATCGTGAAGACTGGTCTCTGCAAAACTATGTCTTGTGTATATCAATCGGGTTTTCCTTGGTTCACTGTTATAAACACCGGGGGCTGAGGGATTAAGAGTCAAGCAATACATTCTGATAAACTAACTAATTCAGCGATTTTCAAACACTTAACGAGAGTTTTTATTTCAACTTCCTTCTCCCATGACCATTGCTATATCACAGCAATGATGATGTCAAGTTGAAAAGTCCCCTGATTTTCGTTGTCCCTTTGCATCGCCAAATTGTGATGCTCGCCAATTGTTCTTCCAGAGAAACAAAAGGCTGGCTTCACGTCTACCACCACAGTATCCTTTGTTGAGGCCTTCTGACATTCTGTGCCTGATATCGTAGCACCCCGTGCTTAATTCGCGAGAGGCGGGACAGCGATGGGACCAGCACCAGCGGTAGCTCCCCGAAGAGTAGCAGCGGCATCTTGGGATTCGTCACTTGCCGCATTCCAGTAGATCGAGTAGAAACCCGCGCTTTTCGAGTCATTGTCGGTGAGGATGAGACCTCTCTTGTCGACTTTGTTAGCCGATGCCTCGCCATCAGCTAGAAAGACCTTGTTGATCGAAGCTTCACCATCAGCCAAGGATTCGTCAGCTGCCGCGTTCCAGTAGATCGAGTAGAAGCCCGCGCTACTCAGGTCGTCGTTGGCGAGGATGAGATCCCTCTTGGCGACTTTGTTGGCTGAAGCCTCGCCCTCAGCTAGAAAGCCCTTGTTGGCTGAGACCGGGCCGTCGGCCGGGTCGCTGGCGAGTATGAGACGTCTCTTGAAGACCTTATTAGCCGAAGCCTCACCCTCAGCTAGAAAAACCTTGTTGACAGATGACTCGCCATCAGCGAGAAATATCTTGTTCGCCGATGCGTCGCCGTCGGCAGGGTCGCTGGCAATGATGAGACCCCTCTTGAAGACCTTGTTAGCAGTGATGAGGTCGCTGTCATTCACATCCGCAGACTGAACATACGCAAACGCGAAGACAGACGGGGAGAGAGCATCAGCTGGATCATTTGCAAGCCGAAGGTCACGTTTGAAGACCTTGTTGGCCGAGGATTCGCCGTGAGCTAGAAAGATCTTGTTGGCAGTGATGGGTTCGCTGTTATCCTCATCGGCAGGCTGTAGGTATGCGAACGCGAAGACGGATGGCGACATAGCATCCTCTTGAGACTCGCGTCTGAAGACTTTGTTGGCGGCCAGTTCTTCTTCGGCTGCTCCATTGGCAGTAGCAAGCGGAAGGGCGATGGGAGTACCAACTGGAGTTCCGGCAAGTCTTTTGGCAATTGGAGTACCAACTGGAGTCCCTACAGGTGTTTTGGCAATGGGAGTTGCGACATTGTTGGTAGCAAGTGGAAGGGCAATTGGAGTACCGACTGGAGTTCCAGCAAGTCGTTTGGCAATGGGAGTTGCGGCATTGGAGGAGAGCTCTTGGTTCTGTGCCTCGCGAGCGAGCTCCGCGGGAACAAGAGGAGCAGCGAGTGTTTGAGAGAAAAGCACGCCGGCAAGGGCCGAGAGAATGACTCCGGTCTTCATTGTGGAAAAGTATTTGTTTGTTTTGTTGTAAGAGGTTGCCTCTGGTGGGAATGTGAATAATGAATGTTTTTGTGCCTTTGCTTGTTGATGCGTATGAGAGATAGTTGTTGAGAGAGGGAGGATGTCTCTACTTATAGCCTTTCATCTCCCTCTCTAGACGACCGGCTTTCGATGTACATTGCTTTGATTTTCCATTCAAGTTGGAACTGCCAAGTAGGTTTCGTGGTATCAAAGAGGACGTCTGCCTAGCAATTGCAGAGGTCGCATGAGGAGTGGAATACATGATGGCGAGACCTCTCAACTACCATGAGGTACCTGTAAAGTTTGCGAAGATTGAATTTCACGATCAACGCGAGAGTGAACGTTTCGTTGTAGCGAGCTGAGTGGAGGAATATCAGCCTCGTTCGCTTCCGTCGCAACCAATCGCAAAGATGCTAAGATGCCAAGATCTTTGGGGATGCCAAGAGAGCCAAGGTGCCAAGCCCATGCGAGGCCTGGGGTTGCACCAGCCATGATGATATCATCGCATGAAGGCTCAGCTGACAATTTACCCTATTATCCGAAAGTCACGTCGCATTCTGTGTCCGTCCTCCCAAGGATTCCAGAACATTTCTGTGCGTCTTCGACTGCTTGTTCGGCCACTCGTTGTCGAAATTCTACTGACAACTCCGCGGCATATTCCAACGAGAGATACAGTGATGCGACGATGTGGCACAGTCAAGCGAATTCCAAGCGATGGGAGCTGAGAGGAGCTCACTATGTGCATGTCCATTGGCACCGACAACAGGTGTGAAGAGTATAAACTAGATTTTGCGTCGCGAGCAGTGGGATGTGTGTGCATCAAGATTCTGGACCTCTTTCGACTCCTGCCCACGACCAAACCATGAAGCCAGTTGAGCTTTCCTTAGAGATACCTTTTTCCTCGGACGATCAATCCACTCCATTCCTCTACACGACACAAAATGTCAAGAAACAACAGAGTCGACAAGGCTGCATATCGATAATAGCCTGCTCCTATGTTCTCGTGGGCTTCGCTGCTCTTTTGACCTATACATATGGCCTTATATCTTTCTTGAGGAGCGACCAACACTGTAGCAGACAGCTGTCTACTTACTGTAAGGACATCTAATGGGACCGACTCGACCAGTCTACTAAGAAGTCTAGCTCCGGCGCTCTTCTCTGTGGGCACCTATCAGGAGGTCATGTTCCACGGCGAGCTGTTTAACGACAATGGTGGATTCCGTGGTACTCCGAACTCTGAGCGTGATGCCGCATGGGACAGAATCACTCCAGGTATGCTGATTATCTCCACCAACCCTGAGACGTTGACGTGCACTTACATTACATCCAAATAGAGGACCCATTTCCCATTTCAGCCTCTGAAGTTGTCAAGGTTGGGAAATCCTTGGAGTCTTCAATCAGATACCCCGAGGATAAAGGCGGCCAGTATGCTGCCAATCTAGAGGTTTTCCACCAGTTACACTGTCTGGTGAGTTTTTTCGTCATTGGCCGTCGAAGAGGGTTGATGTAACCAATGTACCAGAATCTTCTGCGGAAAGCGACTTATTTCGAATACTACGCCGACAAAGAGATCATGTTCAAGACAACACGTCATATGATCCGGGAGCACCTTGGTAAGTCGAGCCGTTCTCGCCAAAGAGCAACACTAAGTACGCATGCAGATCATTGTATCGACATGCTCCGCATCAGTCTGCAATGCACGAGCGATCTCACACTCATAACCTTCAACGCGTCAACGCCTGAATTCCCCATGGCAGAGTATATACCTGACTTCTACACGAACCACAGATGCAGAAACTTCGAACAAACTTTGGATTGGTACAACGATCGCCGGATACCTCTGCATTTGACGAGCACCCATGACATGTCAGATGAACGGCCTTGACCACATTCCTTGGCTGCATTCACTGGATATGTGTTGAAATTGCTCGCAATGATTGGGTATATACTGCACATCGGCTACAGCTCGAATGGATAACACTCCGTTTCATATGGTCCGCAACTATTTATTCCGGCAATGTGTTCTAGAGCACGCTCCACCGCCAATCATTTGCAACTACGGTAGATATCACGCCATTCGGTATTGACGTGTGGCTTTCTTCGCATAAATAGAGGCCAATGTAATGAGAGACAGGCGGTGGCAAACAGTGAAACTTCGACATAGCCAGAACAAAGTTTCTCTTGTTATTGCGATTACAACGCTTGTAGGTTACATTTGGTGCATCAGCCAAAGCAGGAGAATAGGGTATTGCGAGGGCTGGAACACCATGGGAACAGTCAAACAACTTTGGAAAAGCGGTCCACACACATACTCTTTAGTATGGTGCGTTGCAGTGGGAAGACCGCATGGGTTACGTGGTGGTTGAGTGCGCACAGAACGTTCTTACTGGGATCAATTGAGGAACTACTTTCTTAACCATCCTGTGCACACTGATAAAAGAGCTACATTGAGAGTCCATTGAATGGGTACTGAAAAGCTTGGAGGCAGCACGAGTAATCGCTGGGCCCTATATCCCACCATCAAAGCACTAGCTTCGAAGGATTCGATAAGGCCTTAATAACCCAATTCCACCACCAGAACCACTTCGGTCAAGATAATATGCCCCTTGACGACCCCCGAAATAGAAATCTTTATCGTATTCCCGTGGAGAATTATGACAATGACGGGCCTCTGTGCATTGTGAGGGAAATATTGTCAGTTTCAGACGAATCCACCTTGAATCATACACACTGCCCAAACCGCCCCTTTCGGGCTTGCATAAACACCTCCGCCGAAGCTGTCATGTCAGAAGCTCCTCCATTTGTCGTTTCGAAACGCTCCAGGCTTCTTTGGTGATGGCAGAACATTAAGCGCAGATTAACTCGCAGGCAAAAGAAATGAGAGTTGGCCAGTGCAGGTCGCGGTAATCCTTGGCCGTTATAGCTGAGTCGCTTCCGCTTCTTGAATCAGCTTTTTCAAGGCGTCGGCACTCTTGTCCAAAAGAACCTTCTCCTCTTGATCCAGTGGGATGCTGAGGGATCTGACTATTCCCCGTCGTCCTAGGACGACCGGTAAACTCAAGCAGCATCCTAGCTGGTCAACCCAGTGAGAAATGGGACGAACATTTCGTTGATCAAATAGAATCGATTTGCAGATAGCTGCGCTCAGAGCGCCGATGCCGTAAGCTGTCGCCCCTTTGGCTTCAATGATCTTTGCCGCCTTGTCTTTTGTCTCCAACGCAACGGCCTTGCGGTCAATGGACGCTCCTGGTGGCAGACAATGATCCAGCGGCACGGCACCGATGGTGACGCAAGACCAAGCAACCTGTAGCTTCTGATCAGCTCAACAACACCGAGGTGGTCTTTGCTCCGTGACGGCCTACCATCTGTGATTCTCCGTGTTCACCAAGGACATAGGCATCGACGCTGCCTGCGTCGACTCCCAGCTTTGCAGCCAGGATGCCTCTCAGTCTTGCAGTGTCGAGGAAAGTCCCGCTGCCGATGATCTGACCTTGAGGTAGCCCGGAGAACTTCTGGCAGAAGTAGGTTAGTATGTCCACAGGATTTGCCACGAGAAGAATGACTGTGTCCTCGCGGAATGGTTTCATATCATCTGTAGCAGACTTCAGAATTGCCAGGTTACGACCCAGTAAATCGGTTCGTGATTCGCCTAGAAGAAAGAGGTTATGATCAGTGGACATTCGCATGGAACTCAGCAGGTGGAGTCGTTACCATGCCTCTGTTTTGCACCCGCGCTGATGACCACGATATCGCATTGTCCAGCCTCCCGGTGTGTTGCAGATCGTATTCTGACTCCGCCGCCACTGTCGATTGATTAGTCGAGCGTCGAGCCACGCATCAATTTAACGCACCCAACAGCGCCATGATAAGTGGTGGTATCTTCGAGGTCTCTGACTTGCGCATCTCGTTGTTTGGTATTCGGGTCAACCAGAAGAATCTCGCTTGCGACTGGGTTCAAGATAAGGCAGAGTGCTATTGCTGAGCCCACGCTTCCAGCACCGAGGATAGCAATACGCGATCTGCCAGTGACCACCTCGGGATCCATTGGTGTAGGTTCCATTTCGGTGAATTTGATCACATTCACAACGGGGTTAACCGAATGGATTGTTGAATCTAAAAGTTGGCAGATAAGGATGGAAGTGACCGATGACGAGGCTGGGAGAAGAAAAACGGACTCAAGGCTCCGACTCGGTCCCACAGTACAAAATTTAAAAAGATGGAGGTATATCGTTTGGGAAGTGGGATGATTTCGTAGCTATCGTAGATCTGTCCCATTACAGGGTTTACAAAGAGGGGTAAGGACTTGGTACGATGGAGTGCCTCTATAAGACTGCGTGATACCTGTTGCCCCGCTCATTGGCTCATAAAATATGGCGAGTTGCAGGCAGAAACTCTCTCATGCCAGAAATAATCGAAACCTTGAATGCACACACAAGTGCAAAATCTAAACTTCGAAGGGCGATTTGAAGTGCAAAGTCTCACGTGTAAACGGATTTTCCTAATAACGGGGGAGTAGGCGGTGATTGCGTTGAGTCCGACGAGGAAGACCTCGACAGACAGCCCATTTGACTTGACGTCACCGTAAGGATACAGCCTCTTCACATTATTGCGGACTACCTTGGAATTCAAGGCGGGGTGTAATAGAAGACCTTCTGACCCTTGTCAGATTATGAAGACAGGCATGACTTGTGGTAGAATCTCAGTCCACCTTCTCTCCGATTGGACCTTCCAGAACTCCTGCAACGCTGCAAGTGCAGTGGGGATGTTATGGAATCGGGTGCGCGAGAAGACCTCTTGCAGTCGCATAGTGAAGAAGTCGCGATGTTCCAGTGTCGAACTCTCCGCTGCGGCGATAAAGTAGACCCAGACAAGCGTATGATGTCCTGGTGTAGTAGGTTGAATCCGTTCACACAGACCTTTCAGGCGGGCGAGGTCTGCAACAGTCTCACTGTGAGGCGGACCACTTGTGACACGCTTCAAGTATATGTTGCAGGCCATATGTATGGCAGACTTATATAACCCGATCTGGGGTGCAAGCATAGGGTGAAAAATGGCTGCGTTGGAGATGAACTCAAAGTACGCTGCCGGTCGGGTGCTCAGGGTCAGAGTCCCAGAGCTCTCTCCTAAGAGCGGCTGGGCAAAGAGAGTCATCATACGAGTCTGTTCCATCAGGAATGAGTGCATTACGCTGTTTCGGCCATCCCTTGTGTTCGCAGCGGCGAGGTGCTGAAGGATCTTAAACAAGTAGGGTAAGTTAGTGCCGCCGGTGATGGTCTCGCCGGTCAACAGGATGATTATCGTGGTCCAGGCGGAAATGTCGAGGAGATCGGCTTGAGTGGATGTGCGTAAGCGCAGCTCGGAGATGATCGACTGAAATCCTGCTTCAGCACGAGACTGCAATCCTGGCTGTTGATAAGCGAGGTGCTGCATCGCGACGACGCATACTGCAGACCGGACAAGATGATCTTCAAAGGCAAGCGGCAGTATAAGATCACGATAGCCGTTGAATTTGCCGTCCAAGACCACCATCACCGGTGCAATCGTTGAAGAAAAATGTGCGAATAATTCTCGATACTGCGGACCGACAAGCTCAAGGGGTGGTGAAACCTGATTGGGGCAGACTCCGTGCTGATGTGTCGAGTTGCACAAAAGGCAGACTATGGGTTCGAGCAATAACTCTGACGAGGCTCCAGTAAATCCTCTCATGAACGATAGATGCTGCTCGCTGTCTGCAATGTTTGCAATGTCAGCGGACAAAGTTGGCAAGTTATGATCGCCTTCTGAAAGCAGTTCTGTGTCCTCATAACCACGGGATTCTATCACCGGATCAGCTTGGGTGAATGTCGAAGTCGTGGTGCCATCTGGCCACAATAGGACCGGCGTTGTCCTGTGCTCCAGCGGCCCTTGAGTACTTGTGGCCTGGTCGATTGGAATTGTGCGGCCTGTAAATCTACCGCGTGAAGCTATACCATCATTGAACCTGTATCGGATCCCGTACCCGGGGCAGTCAAGACCCTTCCGCAAGCACTTGTTGCATTTTGGACGGGACTGGTCGCACTTGATGCGTCGCTGCGAGCAATTGTGGCAACCTATATGGCCATTTAGCAAGGATGTCGGGCTCGGAAGCACACGACGAACTCACCTATAAGCTCCTTCGGCATTTTATCTGTGGGCATCGAGGAACACTGCCGTGCTTTGACATGGAGCCATGGTGAGCAGGACTCTGTGTAGCGAGATTGGTGGAAGCTCAGGCGAACACGAGGAGAACATTTGATGGCGAAGAGTTCGGATGTGCTGGAGGTTGCATTGGAGTGAGTCCCTTGCGAATTCCTTCATCCGAGAACTCGTTGCACTGCGCCACTACGCCACAATCACGTGCGACTCGAAGGTCAGCCACTTTTTGCACAGCCTCAATTTCTGTCGCATTGTCGCGTATCGTGACCCAAAAGAGCTCGTTATTTTAGTGCACCTTAACATCTATGTCATGCCATATACGGTTCTGTATGCTTGTACTTTGGCGACGAAAACTCTCATACTGCCCTCTTATTCTCCGCTACAAGCGGCTTGTCTTCGAAAGTGGCCGCAGCTCCTGTCGAACTGTCAATGCCGCTTCAGTTCCCGATTGAATGGCGCCATCGATAAAACTCCTCCATCCTCCCGCAGCCCAATCCGAGTTAGCGAACAGCACGGATCCCTGCCTCCTCCTGAGAGCCTCAAGGTATTGCACCTCCATACCTGGCCTATACCACACCCTGAACACTGTTAGCGATGATGGTTTGGGTCACGTCAAGGGGATTCTCCTTACCATGCTCCCTTGGCGAATTCATCCTTAGACCAGTTGTGGAATACCTATGTGGAACTGGTCAGCTTCACCTCTCCTGGGGCCTGAGTTGATTTCACACTCACAACACGGTCCACCTCCATAGGACCAAACTCCTTAATAGCCCTGAGGGTCTGATCGATGTCCTCATCGGCATGCATATGATTGGCATCACATCCAAAAAAGACACAGTGAGTTTTTCCTGCCGGGGTTGTGCCATCTGCCACCCCGATAACGAGTTTATTATGAGGATAAGTGACGCCGCTCCAAGACCTCATCTCTGGGTCTTTAACTTCCGCGTGGACCTTGACACATTGATTGACATGCTTCAATGCAGCAGCCTCGCGCTTCGCTCGATCCAGTGGCGGGTTGAATTCAATGTTCTCGAGTACGTTCAACGGCGCCGTGCAGATGACCTTTTTCGCCCAAAAACGTTGGCCGTCCTTTGTCCTGACTTCTACCAAACCCTTTGAGGAATCGATCGCCGCGACAGGCGTGTTGAAAGAGTATGAAAGATTGCCGCTTATCAGTGCTTCCTCAAAAAAGCGTCTTGCGAAGCCAGATTGACCACACTTCAACTTGAAAATAATGATGGTGTCCAGCAGCGTTTTGTAGTCGTAATTGGCTGCGGCCCACCACCGGAGAAAGTCAAGGAATGCCGAGTTTTCCCTCGTTCCGCCACTGCAGAGGAGCACAAAGGCTTCGATAGCGTGCCTCTCGTCGCTGGAAAGATCGTGGCTTATTTGGGCTATTCTCTCTGCTACCGACAGGTTGGAATACTTGAACACATCTTCGTTCCAGTATGCGTTGAAAGGGAAAGGCATGATGGCCCTTCCAAGGTTGCCGTCGACGTTGACGAATTTCTCTATAGCCCGAGCGAAAAGAGAATCCTGGACATGGTAAGTCAGCATGAAAGACTTGAGGCTTGCGCCAGACTCACCTCTTCTTCGTGACTCATGTTCCTAGTCCCAGTTGCTGTCTTGAAGGTGAAGAAATTGTGCTTCTTACTGTAGTCGGTAGAATGCACTAGCTGGTCCTTCATCCCATACCTTGACAGTTCACGATAGACATGTGGCTGAAACCAATGGACCCATGTGCCTCCCATTTCGTAAGGATATCCGTCAATCTCGGATGACCAGGTTCGGCCTCCAATTCTGTCTCGGCCCTCTAGCAAGAGTGTTTTCAAGCCTGTGTGCTGGTTAGCATAAGAAAAGTTGATTGAACGATGTCTTTCAGCTCAACCAAACTGACCGGCAGTTGATGTGTCTCTGGCCGCTGTGAGCCCTGTATATCCTGCGCCGATAACAATCACATCAAGCGAGTCTTTGGGATTTCGAATCATGTGTGACGGTTCCACCACTGCAATTGTTGGGATGCCAGCTTGGAGCCCCGTGCCAGGGGTCCAATGCCAACCTTCTCGTGATCTGTGCATGTTTTCTCTTTGATTATAGTGGTGGTACTGTTGATAGAGTGGTCTTGCTGGGAATAGGGAATGTCTTCGACATGCTTGTGCAGGGGCACAGAGCAAGCGTGGAAATAAATAGGTTTTGAAGGCAACTGTGTGAAATTCCGCTGCCGGCCTGCTCTGTCGTTTTAGGCAACAGAGAACGGGATTCTATTACTCCTTTTGATGTGAAACGGATTGAGAAGTAGACGTCTGATAGACATATCATCGTCTTGGAGCATTCATTGGTTTGAGTGGAGTGGCAAAGGGTATGCACTTTCGTCCGGGCTTCCCCTTCTGGAAAATAAAGTTTGGCTCAGCGCAGCCAGCGGGAGCGCTTACCTAGAAAGGTTAGAGCACTCACTTAACATTCCCTTTTCGGACTGCCAAGTCTGGGGTCCGGGGTGGAGGGTAAACGGGCCCATTCCGCAGGTCTCTATCATTGCACTACAAACCCTCGTCCATGTGTCTATTAAAGCGGTGGAAGCTCATGTTTTTCGACGGGGACTTGATGAATGACCTTTGTCTCACCGACTGCGCCCTGTCCTTCTGATCAACTACTAGCACCTCAGACCAACAAGATGAGATCCCTTGAGACAGAGAAGGTCGGAAATCAGGCTTATGGAACCCAACCCTTCGATCGGCTTGAACAAGGTATGGAGAGAGCCCCATTCTCGCACGTGGCTTTTCTACAGCTACTTCCACGCAGTTTACCGGATATGTGTGACTGACACGTTTCTCATATAACCGCAGTTGAGACTCAGCACCAAGGTACATTCCGAACGGTTGAACTCTCCGCATTAGGCCTTCGTCAAGAGACCCAGAGGGACATTGGACCCCTCGATACCATCTGTGTTGGTTGGAACATCTGCAACAGTTGGGCTGGAGTGGCAGCCACTTTGGCTTTGACAATCGCTCAAGGTGGTTCTGTCACCCTCATTTATGGTGTCGTTGTTTGTTTCATTATGGTTGGGTGCAGCGGATTAACTATGGGAGAGCTTGCATCAGTCTATCCGACTGCTGGGGGCCAGTAAGTCTCGCTGCCTTTATAGAGCTGGACGGAACTAGAACTTGTTGCAGGTACCATTGGACTTCTATATTGGCACCTCCAAAGGCCAGTCGTTTCTTGGTATGGTGCTCACTGCTCCGCTGAACCCAGCAGTGTTACTGCTCTGCTAATTGCATGGATAGAGCTATGCGTGCGGCATCACCAATGCTTATGCCTGGATTGCTACCACAGCCGGCATCGCCATCATTGTCCCGCAGGTCATCCTGGCTATGGTCGTCCACTATCAACCTGACTACGTGGCTCAAACCTGGCATTACTTCCTCCTTTATCAAGCTGTCAATTTTCTGGTTTGCATGCATAACATCTTCTCGTTGAAGAAGACTATGTGGGTCAATGATGTTTCATGTTAGTCACGGTCTCTGCTGTCTACTGGCATTTAGCTGATTTGTGCGACAGTTGTGATCACCTTGACAGGTTTCGTCACCATAATCATTACCTGCCTGGCTCGAGCGCCCCATAAGCAGAGCAGCGAGTTCGTTTGGACCAACTTTGTGAACGAAAGCGGCTGGCCTGCTGGTATCAGCTTTCTGACGGGACTAGTATCACCAAACTACATGTACGCAGGTATTGACGGCGCAATCCATCTTGCCGAAGAGTGCAAACAGGCCGAGAAGGTTGTCCCGAGGGCCATCGTCAGCACCTTAACAATTGGATTCATCACAAGCTTTATGTTCGCGGTGTCGATGACATACTGCATTGCAGACTTCGACGCCGTACTTGGCACCCCTACTGGGTAAGAAGACGCATGTGATCCCCCATGCATAGTACGATTGCTAATGCAGAGTAGGTTTCCAATCTATGAGATCTGGTTACAAGCGACCAGATCTAGTACCGCAGCCACGATCTTCATGGCCATTCTCCTCACAGCGGCCACAGTGGCACTCATCGCCGTTCAGCAAACAGCTTCACGCCTGACGTGGTCTCTTGCACGAGATGAGGCTTTGGTCTGGTCCAGACTTCTCGGTCATGTTCATCCATCCCTGCAAGTTCCAGTTTGGGCGCTCCTGGCCAACAATACCATTGTATTCATCATCGGCTTCATCTTCCTCGGATCTTCGACGGCTTTCAATGCCTTTATCGGGACGGGTCTGATCCTGCAACAAGCTACGTATGCAATTCCAGCTGCCCTGCTGATGTATAGGAGGCGGTCTTCGATGTATCTGCCTATCAACAGGCCATTCAAGCTGTTCAGCCCGGTTGGCTGGGTTGTCAACCTCTCTACCGTCGCCTTTGCTATCGTGGTCTTGATCTTCTACGATTTCCCGGTTGTCATCCCGGTAAGCGGTTCAAACATGAGTAAGTCTGCCATAGTTACAGGTCGGTATTTGCCAACTGACTCCGTGTAAGATTATACATCTGCTGTGATTGGGGTTATGGCACTGTTTGCGGCACTCAACTGGGTACTTTTTGCGCGAAGGTCATACCATGGCCCAAGATTGGACTAAAGGAGACGAGCCGTCAGTACTAGTAGCCCGAAAACCCAGCATGGAAATGACCGGCATCAATAGTGTCAGAGGTGGCTTTTTGTAGTCGATGCTTTTCCTTTGAACTATGCTTGCTCGACTGCTAAGTTGAGTCTTGAAGTATTTTATCACATCGCCAGAGGTGAACAAGGGATCCTACATGATATATATCCTGAGAAAGGATTTCAAACATCGATGCGAAATTCTCCATGGTCTGACTCACAACTAGGTCGTCTTGTATTCTCGCATTGTCGAATTACCATATAGATGGTTTCCAGACTACCCAGACGCCCACCCCACCCGTCATGAGTGGTGGTCTGCATACCCCCGGGCCCCTGACGGCTGTGATATCGGTTGTTTTGGGGCAAATTCTCCTCTAAGCCATCCTCCAATAACTCAGCCCCTTTCATGCTGGTCACCAGCTGCATTGGTGCAAGGTAGCAGCGGCTTGTTATGCATCGATCGTCAACCTTCTCGTCAGGCTTCTTAGACTTCAGCACGTGGATACCGAACTAGAAATATTTGACAATCAATAAGTCATCAAGCCCAGTTCCAAGTCGTCTATCCACCCTGCAAAGGGATCCAAGTCGCCAAAGAACAGACTGCTCGGTCCTGTAAAGGGAGAGTCCATGTGTTCGGACCGGGGGTCTTGAAGACCAGATGTTCTGCTGTCGTTGAGAGTATTCATCGAGCCTCTAAAGCCCTGCGTCATATCGATATATTTTGAATAGGATAATGAAGATGATGGGTGAGTAGCGTGCGCAGAAAAGCTGTCGTGTTCTGAAAGTTGGTATTGTTTGCATAGGTCCGGGCCAAAATCATCGACAAACTCCTTGAGCCTCCCAATATCAGGCTCTGGTGTATCGCTCAGACTTGGGCTCTTCACAGTCAGACGCTTCATCTCGGCTAAAGCAGCTAGGGCACCATCAGCGGACCCCCATCTCTTCTTCATCTCCGCCAGAGACGATTGTATGATGGACAACGATTCCTCGGCAGTATCGTGGAGAGAGCCGTAGCGTAGTGCCAGCATCTGAGCAAGACCAGCCGCAAACGCGTAAAATGTAAATACTGGCCCGCAATGACAGAGCTCGCCCCTGTTTAAGATGTCCTCGAAGATTCCGGCCACGAACGAAGAGGCGACGAACGACATACATATGGACTGATTTCGCGATGCGGAATGCCGAGAAAGGATTACGAGAAACACAAAATATGGGATCAAGAGCTGTCTTCCCTCAAAGTTGTAGGCTCTGAGCTTCTTCGGTGATCCATGGAAGAGCTGGAATTCTGCTGGTAGATCCTTGATCCAGCGATAAAGGGCATTCTCTAAAAAGGTTTGTGTCTTCCCCGTCATGGTCTTGCGTCGGATGCTTTCGGTCAGATCTGCCAGAAGACGAATAATCCCCGAGTAAGCCAAGAACAACCGTGCCTTGCTGTCTGGGCTTGAGAAGTCGTTGGCGGCCAGAGGAGCGACATCGCTATCATCCAGGTTAATTGTCCTAGGTCGCCCGGTTCCTATGGATATAACATCATCCCGGCACTGGGAGTGATTAACAGATCTTCAATCTGCTCTGAGATGAGCAGGGCTTACCACAATTAACCACCATAATCTCCTACGGAGATACCTGTCCTTGCCGGTGACAGGTTCTCGGTGCAGTCCGACCTGGTACGCTAATCCCGCCGCGATACGCACCCAAAATCCACTCGTGCTAGTCGAGATATGCTCTGGACCTGTGGGATTGTACCATTGAAGCAGCGTCACAGCCATAATGGAGGCGAGCGCATCCCTTTCATGGCCCAAGATGAATAGCAACCTAGCTTTGCAGTAAAACTCCTCAGCAGAAGCCGACAGAGTATCACTCGATGCCACTCGGCTCCCAGCAAGAAGCACGGCGTTGAGTAAGAGAGGAGACGTTCCATTGGTATGTAGATCCTCCACATCCGGAGGTTCCAAAACGGGCGTCCAAGGTGAACAATACTTGAAGTAGCTGTCGACGAGACTGGCGAGTATAGACCTCTGAGGCAACTCAAATGCGTTTTGTAGTTGGAGTAGCGCAGAGTCTGTGTGTGATAGTCGTGAGGCATCGCTCTGACCCTGCACCATCTCCTCCCGGAATCTGATATCACTGCTCCCAATATAATCGCTTCTGCCGACATGGCTTGCCGTGGTGGCCACATATTCGGGCGATGCGACGGGTTCTCTCTCAGTTGCCTCTGCTAAAGGTTCTGCACCTACCTCGATATCGACACTCTCCCACTGCCGTCCAGGCTGGTTGGTCGGAGTTTGAGTCTGATTCTCCACGGACTGAAGAGTCTTCGCTGGTGTTGACGGTGATCTGTTAATTTCATTGAGAGCAGTAAAAGTTCCAGGGCTCTGTGGATGATATTCGCTTGTTGGCAAGTATCGGGGCCGCTTTCTTTGATGCGGTTTGCATGGAAGGCTTGCCAACCTGCAATTACTGCATGGCTGATTGCAAGAGCTAAAGTCACATTTGATCTAAGAAACAGGGTTGCCATCAGTTTATCCATTTGATCACCCTCTGGAGTTTACTACCTTTCTTCGATGACATATGTCGCATGCTTTCCGGACCCTGGTCGATGTTGACATTTGTGTCACGTTCGTCTCTTGGGACGCTGATGTTGTAAAGAAGACATTAAACGCCGGTGCGGGAATGATCCATCGGCTATAACTTGCCCTGATTGCGGGGTTTTCGGCATTACCAGGCGAGACAAAAAATTTGGCTTTTGAAACCCCGAATGATCCCGACAGAAGGGGAAAGCAGGTATTCCCATTCAGAAGATATCCATCCTGGGCATGAGCACATTCAATCGTCAACTGGAGCAGGATATGACGGGCAAGGTCATAACATGATATCTAAATCTACTAAAAAGAAACCTTGGAAAAGATTCTATAGTCTTGGGCGAACCTGCGGCTCGAGGCTGTAGAAGTGCTGGAAAGCTCTCAGACACCCAGGATTTATCACCGTGGAACTGATCGTCCGTGGCATCTTCCCGGTTGAGATGGTCTCCTTGACCAAGGTCTCGACCTTCTTCCCGTTTGATGTCATCGGAATCTCTTTGACTTCGACCACGAAGCGTGGAACATGTCTGGGACTAAGGGACTTGCGGATAGTGCTCTTCAATAGCTGCTCTAGCTCATTGGAGAACACGTGCCCAGCGCGCATGACGACGAAAAGAAACACCGACTCGTCAAAATCAAGTCCATGCCTCTTTCTACCGACGCAGAGGGTGGTGGAAATCGTGTCCAAGAAGGGTGCCGCTTCTGTAACCGAGTAGATCTCTGCGGAGCCGAATCTGATGCCTTGCGGGTTAAGAACCCCGTCACTGTCAGAGTTAGTCATCATGAAATCCTCTGGATGTCTTGTGGTGTACCTTCTTCCGTGAATGACCCAACCCTTTGTGACCGGGTTGACACTGGCCCAATCATGCTGCGCCCAGCAGGGAAATGAATAGCGACTGAAATATGATGCTCGATACTTTGCACCATCTGTATCAGCCCACATATAGACTGGCATTGAGGGAAATGGCTGTCGACAGACGAACTCCCCTGCTTCCCCAGTGTTCTTGATAGAACTTCCATCAACGGGATCTGCTATGTCAACATCGTGTCCGAGAATGGGCATCTGGATCTCCCCTGGAAACAATGGACCAGCGGGATCAGTACCACACCACGAGGTGACCAAGTCAGTCCCCCCAGTCACGCTTGTGAGATGTACGCTTGAGGGAAAGACAGCGTAGAACCAGGAGTACTGATCAGCGGCAAGATGAGATCCGCCGGTTTGCACCATCCGGAGACTCGATAGATCATACTCTGCCTTGGGTATACACCTTGTCGATTCCAATTCCTTGAGATACTTTGGCGAGACACCCCAGTAGTTCACACGGAACTTGTCGACAACTTCGAGCATGCGCTGAGGCTTTGGCCAAGTAGGAGATCCGTCATATAGGACGAGGGTGGTCCCCATGGCTAAGTGTCCGATCATAATGTTCCAGAGAACCCACGATGTACTCGAATATTGAAACACAACCTCTCCAGGCTTCAGAGAATTATGAAGCTTTCCGATCTTTTTATGCTGTATGATGGCTGCATGGCTGTGCACGAGGCATTTGGGAGGGCCAGAGGTTCCACTGGAGTAGAGAATGTAAAGAGGTGTTGTGAATGGGAGCCTGGCAAATTTTAGACCATCAGTCTCTTTGGACCTACCAAGGAAATCTGATAGAGGGCGAAATGGCCCCACAGGCCCTGTAGGTACAACGAACAGCTCCGAATTCGGGCCGAGGAGGTTCATGATTGACGAAATCTTGGATGCATTGGAATGCTGTTGACCTTTGTAGATGTAGTGGCTATCGGCGAACAATATTGAAGGCTGGACTTGTTGCAGCCGGGAAATACATCCCTGGAGAGTCAATACTATACTAAAGCACTCACTGTTCACTGGGATCTTACCTCCAGCCCAAGATCAGGAGCAATCGAGGTAAAGATGGCTCCAATGCTCGCTGATCCAAGGAGCAGGGCAACTGACCAGACCGATGTAGATATCAGAGCAGCCACTCTATCACCTCTTTGAATGCCGCTTCTGAGAAAAGCGCTCCTGATCCTCCGCACATTCTCTCGCAACAAGGACCATGTCCAGACTTCACCCTCGAGGTGTTGACACTCGCTTAAGCCGATTAGAGCAGGGCTCTGGTCATCCACTAGCGGTTGGCTCAATACATTCTCCGCATAGTTGATCAATGCTCCTTCGAAGAACGGAGGAACCTCTGAAATGGATGTGGCCGGATTGTATGCATGCTTTACTCCCAGAGGCAGTGCGGGTATCAAGCCGACATAGTCCCAGAGATCAATCCAGAACGCATGGGGTGCTGTCACACTCCATCGGTGTAGCTCGTGGGAGTCCCTCAACTGGACATTGAATTTATTGTTGATATGCTCTCTGTAAATGTTCATTGGTATCTGGTTGGCTGGAATCATCGGCTTCCATATTGGTTTAGGCTGCATAGTGTGGTATTGAGCCTCGTGTTGAGAAGACGAGATGTTGCTCGATCGAGACGCAACCCTTTTGATGGTGGTTAGTGTATCTTGAAAATGCCAGCCCTTGCTCTTATCATGTTTTAATTCAAAGCCAGCATTAAGTCTCATGTTCTCTCTGAAAGGTACTCAGTATCGTTGTCTATGCTCCGGAACGCTCTCCGTCGGCTCCTTGCTATTTGACATTTGCCGCTTTACGCCGAGTAACATCCCTGTCAAGGTAAAAAGTACTAGCCTTTAAAGCAGTAATGTGTGCCTGGGTCCAAATTTACATTACCCGTCAAACGCCGAGTGCTAGCCTCGAGTATCTAGCGGCATTCGGCACTTGTCGACCCCAATTTGAAGACAAGAGAGCATTTAATATGGGCAACAATCTCCAAGCCCTGCTAACGGAACAGTAAACAATCTGAAGACCTTCAAGATCGCAAGCATGTCTCGTCTCAGACCGTCTACCATCGACAGTGGGTTCATCCTAGCTCCCCATGCTTTAGAGAATCCTTTCACGTCGGACAAATCGTATCAACGAGTTCTCGAATGGTACCTCCCACCTTCTATTCTCGAGACTGTCACACCTCGTCTCACCAAATTTGCGGAAGAGGCAATCTCATCAGAGGTCAATGAATTGATATCAAATGCGGAATCGCAACAGCCATACGTCAAGGCCCATAACGTGTGGGGTGCCCGTTACCCATATGATAGACTGGTGACCAGTCATGGCTGGAAAGAACTGGGAAAATGGGGGTCGAAGAATGGGTAAGTCATCACCAAAATACCTCGACGATTCGACCTGACAAGTAACAGAGTGATAGCGCTTGGCTACGAGAACGAGTTCAAAGAGTACCGGAGGCTCGTTCAGCATGCATTGTAAGTCTTGCCAGAGAGCCTACATATCGGGGCAGCGACTAATGGCATAGTAACTATACATTCTCTGCATCGTCGGCGGTATATTCATGTCCAGTTTCAATGACCAGCGGAGCAGCACGGCTCGTGGCTAAACAGCTGAGCTCCGTGCCCGCTGATCATCCATTTCATGAAATCTATCGTCTCCTCATCTCCCGGGAAGGGAATTGGATCTCGTCTCAGTGGATGACCGAGAGACCCGGTGGCAGCGATGTACAGAACTCTGAGACTGTTGCTGTCTTCTCTCCGCTCCCCGCCAAGTCAGGACGTTATGGGGCCATTGAAGAAGGAGACTATCTTGTGTCCGGGTTCAAGTTCTTTTCGTCGGCCACCGACTGCAATATGGCCCTCATCCTGGCCAAAACAGAATCCGGGCAGCTCAGTCTCTTTGTTGCGCCAACCAGAAAGACGGTGGTTGTTGATGGGAAACCCCAGCAGGTGACAAACGGTGTTCGTATTCATCGCCTCAAGAACAAGATGGGCACCAAGGAGCTTCCGACCGCTGAATTGCAGCTTGACAACGTGAGAGCTCATCTCATCGGTCCATTGGACCGCGGAATCGCGACCATCGCCCTGCTTTTGAATGTTACCAGAACTCATAATTTTATCACTGCCTTGTCTTGCTGGCGTCGGGGCATGGCGATTGCTAAGAGCTTCGCGAAGGTCCGGACCACGATCAATCAACCGCTGTGGACCTTTCCTATGCATCTCCGAATGCTGGCAAATATGGAGGTCAAGCACCGAGGGGCTCTCCAGCTCGCATTCTTCACTACTGCATTGCTGAGTTTCGCCGACAACGGGTTTCCCCCGGAGGATATCCAACGGAGGGGCTACGTACCTCTGCCATCCCCTGGAGAACAGACTGAGATTATCCTGAGAACTCTGACCGCAACGTCGAAGGCCGTGATCTGCAAAACCGGCACTCTTTCGCTACAGGAATGCCAGGAGGCCATGGGCGGTGTCGGGTACATGGACGAGCCGGATGAGCCGGATTTCAACATCTCGCGCCTCATGCGGGACACAGCAGCAAACATGACGTGGGAAGGTACTACAAACGTGTTGAGCAGCGAGGTGGTTAGACATCTCTTGAATAAGAACGCAAGCCATCTTTCTGCTTTCAGCGCCTGGATGGAGTTTGCGATTTCGCGCGTGAAAGACGCTGAGTTGAGAGAGAGACTGGAAGTGGCTTGGGGTGAATATTTCAACACGCTCAATAAGAGGAGTGATGATCTGGTCTCTGCCCTCGCCATGGGACGGCAGTTGATGTTCACTCTCGCCTGGCTGGTGGCGGGGGTGCTTCTTGCACTTGACGCGGCTAGGGACACGGATGCGGTTGCTTTGGAGATTGCACGACGCTGGGTTCTGGAAGGTGAAGGAAATATAGGCGAGTTCCATCTCTCGAACGTCGTCAAGTCGTCGGGGCGTTTGCTGCCAACCAGTGACAGGGACAAGATCAACTGGGACTGTCGAATAGTTTGGGATATCGACCTCCCTAACGGCTATGCAACGGGCTACAGAGTCGGAGACAGGAAGACAAGTCGCGCCAAACTATAGTTGTCTAGTGAAGTATATGTCCTGAGATATCGTTTGTAGGTTATCCTCTCCAAGAGTTCTCGGTCTGATCAGCCGCAGTAGAGATAATTCTCCCACGGCCAGACTGGCTGCTCTTTTCCGCTCAGATACTCGTCTGGATACATGCTGTATATATCTAAGATGCTATTCGTCTTCCTTGCGTTAATTTCCGAATGCACCGGGGCTCGCAATAGTCTGAGCCAGGTCAATCCTCCAAAGCCTTGTCGATGCGAGGATGATGGCAGAATTGCCTGCCAGAGCGACCTGTGCGACACTGGTCCCTTGCATCTTCTGGCTCATCAACGTGTCATGATTAAACAGCCCAATGACAGCTCCTTGACTGTTTCTCACTACGACGCCCTCGCCTTCCCCAGTCCATACACGGCCATAATCATCGACCTTCAGGCCGTCTGTGAATGTTCTCGCCAATCCGAACATGCGTTTGTTTATTGGGAATCCCCGGCTATCAAGGTCATACTCGTAGATGCCCATCGAGCCAGGCATATTCCTGCAACAAACATTAGTCTTCCTCTCGTCAGGAAACGGCCATATCCAGGGAATGCTTACTTGCTTCCAATTTCCAGTTCACCTGCTGGCAGAGAATCGTACTCCCCCACGTAGAGCTTGGTTCCATTGGCGTTAACCTGGACACCATTGCTACCAACAATATCAGAACGGGGGATAACAGCAACCAGGGCACCTGTAGACGGTGTGTATCGCCAGACAGCATCAGGGAGCTGGTAGTCCGAATCTGGTCGATCAACAAGCCCACCATAGAGGTTGTCAGTGAAGTATACTTGGGTCGTATCGAGGCCGTTCCCATCGTGATTTGCGGGTACGACAGTGATATCGTCAGGTCCATTGAAGGGAAGACCAAACCATGAATTGGCAAGGATTTCGGCCTCGTAGGTAACAGCATTGACTCGCGCAATGCCGGGTTGAACGCTTACATTGCCGAAATAGACTAAATAGACAAAGCCATCAAAATAGTATGCCCCATTCGGATTGACGAGGTTCGTCTTGACTTGATGGATTGAATTGTCTGTCAGATTTAGGCGGTATATGGTGGTGGGCTTGTCGTCGAGAATGCTGCTCGTGAACCACACTTGGTTTCCTCTCCAATCATATGTGGCACCCTGAACCCTCTAGTCAGATACCGTATAGATTGTTGAGGGGTCGCTGGGGAGCTTCAACTAGCCTCGAAAGCAAACGAATCATTTCTCTCTTCCAAGAGCACTGCCTTCGGGCTGGGGCCAAGCATGTCCGTGAACTCGGAGCTGTAGGAGATGAAGGTTGCATTCTGGGCTTCCTTCAGGAGGTCGGCCAGACCGTTGTTATTGGTCTTCGTGTCAATGAAGTATGTTGACGCGTTACTCGTATAATTTGGAGTGATCAAGTGGGTATAATTCATGGGGATGGAGACGGTTCCATTGAGAGTCAATGCTGTGGCGACACCCGCAGCTAAGCATTGAAATAAGACGGTAAGATACATCTTGATAAGAATTCTCGAGCTTAGTAACTACACAAGCCTCAATGCTTGGTGATATCAAAATCACGACTTTCGCGGTAGTAATATATAGCCATGCAGCCCTGTCAATCCGCTGAATATATAGCCTAGGTTCTTCGTCACTTCTTCCCCGCCTTCGTCGGTACAAAGGTCCTTGTCTAAGAGATATAATTCAGTTATAGTTCCATCTCCGTGGAATACCCCAAATGCTCCGTCATTCCCCCACTGATTCTACTCCGGCGGTGAGCTCTCTGACATAGAAAAACATTCATTCCGATCTATTGAACACCATCGCTGACCCCGCATCCCTCACTCCAGAAGTGTTGGACCGAAACTCCGAGGTGAAAGTATCCCTCGGGCGCTAGAATTCTTTGAATCCTTCGGAGACTGGGGTTTATGTCGGAAAGATGGAAATGAGACGGAATGCAATGAGGATCTATAACGCTGCGCCCGTGCGAGGCTTCGGTCGTAGCATGCACTGCTGCGTCATAGAAGCGACCATTTTGCCGCTCTCGTCCCAGATCCTTGACTCCGCATAGTTCCGCGCAACTCCCGCAGTTCGGGTCATGCGCTCTCGGAGATGCCAGCGGGTCATGTCAACATCGTTGACAAACACTCTCAGGGCAAAGTCCAGCGTTGACGCAGCACCAGCATCATGCATGCCTTTGTGGTCGTGGATCAGCGGCATGAAAGACGGTCCTGCATCCATCATGAAGGCCAGAGCTGCAAGATGCTCGGCCCTGGAGGTCAGAGGTTGAGCTGTTCTAAACCAGTCTCCAGACGTCTTGGAAGTGATTGGAAGGTGGTCTTGGGTCGTCCGAAGCTGCTTTGCAGCTCCACCGAGATTCTGTCCCCAGATTCCCTCGGGACAAAATCGGTTCTCGAAGAATGAAAGCAAGACAGAAGTGGTATGTCGATAAGCTCGGGCATCTTCCTCCGTGATGTGGCCTTTTGCCAAAAGGTCTTCTGCCAACTTCTCCACTCGCGGACATTGGCTCCAGTCACTGTATCGACCTTTCGGCGGCGCTGAATATTCCATCATTGCTGGTTCATTGATGTGGAAGTCAGCTTGCAGCGTCATGCAGAGCCGCTGTTCTCCACTGGGAAGACTCTGCCATACATCAACGCGGCGTGTCGCAAATGTTCTCGTGTCGCGCAAACGTTGAACTCGACAAGTCAAGGTACGATCCGTTCTTGTTGGTCCGAGAAAGTGTCCCAGCACGGAGTAGAGATTGTAGCCGGGTTTCACAGTGTGATATGCAGCGTGGACGCCGATGGACATTGTACATCCGCCATACGCAATGCCAAGTTGATTCGCTCCTCTTGCCGGCGGGAATAGTGAGCAAAACTCATCTGGACCAGTTGCTTTGACGGCAATCTGCTCTGAGAGAGTGCTCGCCATCGGCACACTCATTGTGAATTCTACTTGTCCGACTTCCCACTCGAATGCAACCGGATATCTGTAAAGGAGGCAACCGATAAAGTAGGAGGTTTGGGTGATTGCGAGAGTGCAGCTGGTACAGCTCCAGGTGTTTTCAAAAGCCGAGGTTCGGCAACGGCCGCGGACGGGTGGACGGCCAGACGGCTAACCGAGATCGCAAGGAAGCGAGAAGATCTGCAAACTGCGTCATCTCCTGGGGGCAATCGTTGTGATGGTAGGGAGAGGCATGGATAGATTGCCGGTTGTATATGATCACTACTCCAGTCGGTGCGCAAAGCGCGAGTAGATGTGAGGATTATAAACACCCCCTCACGGATTGAAAAGTCTTGCTTGAACTCCGGTGTTACGACTCCTCGTCGGCGACATCCTCCCTCGGTACACATCAGTTAACTTCGGGAGCTGATGTTTGAACATTCTGCTGAGTTCATTTCTCTTTAGACATACTGCTCATATTCCACCTATTCCTTACACTTTATAAGATCTACTTTACCATTCTGATACCTCCGCTATTTTCTTCACTTCTGGCCTACCTACTGTGTAGGTTGATTACATGACCCTTTTGTCACTAACAGACATAGCTTTCCAGATCTGAAGCAATTCAAGATACTAGCCGTGCAGGAGGCCTCACTCAAACCTTTACCTTCTCCCCCTCTTCACTCCCACTCGTCGTGCTATGTCTAATATCGCTCTTGAACCCACCTCTCTCTGGGGCACCCGCTGCAGCCATGGCCTCAGTAGCACTGAGACTGTCGCCATCCTTGCCCTCGAGGGTCATTCCCGGGGCACCAGCAGGAACAGTGTTGTGCTCGATGTCCTCATACGGCCGCCAGAAGTCCTTTTTGCCCTTGGCAGCACGCACGAGCCAGGGTGGGAGAATCCCGCCTTCAATCTTGTATGTCCAGGGGTCCTTGAACTCCTTGTCGGCGGGCCTGATGCGGCCTCCAGAAACCTTCTCAATAATCCACACAAAGGTGTTGAGCACCATGTAGCTGATGATCCCCGCGATAAGGCCGTACGCAATGCTATACGTGAACGGCATGATGGCGATTGTCAGGAATGCAGGAATTGCATCACCGATGTAGCGCCAGTTGATATCCTTGGCAGCTTTGGCCCTATAACACAGGCTTGTCAGATTAAGTCGGAGGAAGACGTTGGGCAGACTTACATGAGCGACCCAACAATAATCAAAACACAGCCCGTAGCGTAAGGGGGAATTGATGCAAAGATTGGGGCAAAGAAGATAGAGATGAAGAAGCAAATCCCGGTGGTGATGGCAGTGAGACCAGTGCCTCCGCCTTCCGAGATACCGGCACCGCTTTCGATACTGTAGTACTGTTAGCATTTGTGTCGTCAGAGGGCGAAGCTTGATGCCTCAGTGTACGAGTACGCACTATGCAGTGACGGGCGGTGTTCCAAGGAGTGCACCAATGGAAATACCAAAAGCGTCAACAAGGTATGCCACCGCGGAGCCTTCGAAATCTTGAGTCTTCTCGTCGATGGCGCCGCAGAACCGAGCCATGGAGTACAGTGTGCCGGTACAGTCCAGAATATCAACGTAGAGGAAAGTGATGAAGGCCAGGCCGAATTGTCCTCCATATCCCGAGATATTCCACTCCTGGACGGTCAAGATCTTCTCAATAGGATGGAAAGTGACGACCTTCTTGAAGAAATCAAACATGCTGTCGCCGAGCTCCGTGTACGGGAAATATGTGACAGGAGTCCCTCTCGGCCAGGAGATGATGCTGACTAGCAAAATGCCGAAGATGATTGCGCCCTTGACACGGAACATCATGAGCATGACGGTGAAGAAACCTCCGCAAAAGATACCGATCCACATAGTGGGACTTCGCATCTTCTCAGCCGAAGGACACAGCCCAGCCTCGTCCTGGAACTCTGGTTTGCAACCAGCCAGCTCAAGCGGAGTGGCTTGCGCACCGACCACGGCGCCAATACCCGCGCTGTAGGTCAACCCGATGAGAGTCAAATATAATCCGATGCCGACGCCAGTGGCGAGTTTGATTGAAGCCGGGATCGCTCGAGCAAGCCATTGGCGCAAACCAAGGACGGTCAGGCCGACAAAGACAAAGCCTTCGACAAAGACTGCTGTAACAGCAACCTGATATGGTACGAGACCGGATCCGTGGTATCCAACAACAGTATAAGCGAACTGGCAGTTGTCAGATCATTCTCCGTGAAGTTCAGATTGGCACAACAAGGGGCACACAAGGGCACATAGCCATGGGACGCGGTGAGGAGCTTACATAGGCATTCAAACCCATACCCGGCGCCAGAGCGATTGGCATGTTTGCGAAAAGACCCATGCAGAAAGTGGTCAAGGCAGAGATGGCGGCGGTCGCAGTAACCAAATCTCGCTGAACGCCAGCCACGCAGATCATATAGTCTGGGTCGCTATCGCACAGGTCGGGACTATCTGGAGGGCAGACGCAGGTACCGCCAGACTGGGACACAATTGTTGCGTTGACGCTGATGATGTAGGCCATTGCGAAGAAGGTGGCCAACCCGGCTCGGATTTCGGTGAAGAAATAGGTCCCCTTTCGTTCCCTCCGATGGCCTGAGCCATCAAGCCGGAAGCGTTTGCCCACGAAGGAGCGCGCCACAGCCATATTGGCATTGTGTATCATCTCGTTGATACCCATGCTTTCGATTCCCTTGACGCAGTCGAGACAAATGAACAATAGGACAGACGAAAGACAGATGAAGTCAAAGCAAACATTGACGTACCTGGGGTTAGGGGAGGTTGTTATATCGCGATGATGTAAAGCATATCAAATAGCCACGCCCAGAATCAAGATCTCCCTTAGCCAAAATGCTGATAAGAGTGTTCGCACATTAGTGATTGCAGTCGTACCCGAGAAACCATTCTCAGTGGCCCGGAGCCGCCCTACGGGCCCTATGCCAAGATAATGGGCGGGTTCCCGCTTGACCAGATGGCGTTCAGCTGGACTTGGCGAGGCTTTTTGACGCTCGGGTTTTGATAAGTGTATGCATGATTGTTGGTTGACTCGCCTACGAGCAATTCGGCGAGCGGCGATGCACTGGCAGACCTCAGGATCTCGCCCTTTTTTTGATCTTCCTTTTGCTCAAGGAGTCGATCTGATGCCGACAAGGGTTGTACGGAAGTGAATGCCAAGACTCTCCGGATGCCGGCGACAGCCTGGGAGTAGCAAGCGAAAGGATCGTGGGTGCGTGGACTTACTCAATACCTTGACCTCGACCGAGGTTCCGCGCTATCCTGACCTTGTGGTTTCTTCGCTAATGAAATATGTCATGTTTCCAATTAAGTAGGCTGGTATTCGCTCCAACTAGGGCTGCAACCCTACAGGCTTTGCAAAGTTCGTTGCGGGGTAAAGCCTGGCAGAAGTAACTTCAGGGTCTTCATCCACATTGAGAGAGTGACACAGACATGGATAGGCATGTGGGTATGTAGTTCTATACTCTCCGCACCACGGGTAGATAAGTACACAGACGGAAAGGGACTTCCCCGGGAGGAGCTCGGGGGTGTTTCCCAGGTAAGGCAAAGTGAGTAGGTCACGTGCTTAGATTTCTTGATTCTGTGACTCAGTCATGGGGACTTAATTACAGAAGGTGTACCGAGTACTGAATACTGGCGCCACACATTGGCATTCAACCAGAGGTCTCCGGCCTTGGTAACGCTATCAGTCATAGTTCCTCCCCCAAAGATAAGAGCCTAGCGGTCAAGTAAGGTAATATGGACTTCAGTCCATCTCTCAAATTAAGCGAATACTGTAGGGAAAAAACGGTCTAGGGATGTTAGGTTAGGGCTAGAAATTTCCCTAAAATGACCGTATAGGAGGGAACCCCCCCGTTAGTTATAGCTCACTTACTACGATTAAAAGCGTCCCCTAGGGGATAGGATCTATTATCAGTATTAGTTATCATAAATTATAAATTAAAAGCTAGTTCATTAACTTAAATATCCCTAGAACTAGAAGCGTCCCC